>NW_024044838.1:1125539-1269249 GCF_015852505.1 Tachyglossus aculeatus | reverse complement strand
ACTGTTAAAGAAGTTACAAAGGAGGTAGAAAACTCAGAACTTGATCTCCACGTTATATCCACATAAACATGGGTGGTGTGGGAATCCTTGCTGTAGAGAAGGTTAGACTATACTATGGCTCTGAAGAACTTTAGTTTGGTCTGGAGCCTGATACCACATTTTTCCACACTAACAGTAGATTCTATTATTCCACTTTATTATTTGTCCTCCAAGCTTTAGGCAGTGTGCAGTCTAGGTAATGGATTTCTGGGATATAGTGGTTACCTCTAGGTCTCAATGTAGATTTTTGATTGTATGTTCAAAGACTATGATGCAGGCTGATACATTACCTCATATTTCTTCAGACTTTGGTTGATAATAATAATAATAATAATAATAATAATAATAATAATAATAATAATAATAATAATAGTGATATTTATTAAGCGCTTACTATGTGTCAGGCACTTTACTAAGTACTAGGGTGGGTACAAGCAAATAGGGTTGGAAACAGTCCCTGTTCCATGTGGGGCTCACAGTCTCTAGTCCCCATTTTTCAGATGAGGTAACTGAGACATAGAGAAATGAATTGACTTGCCCAGGTCACATAGCAAACAAGTAGCAGAACCAGGATTAGAATCCATGACCATCTGACACCCAGGGTCATGCTATATCCGATTATCAATCTGGAAAGTCTGATTGATTTGGAGAAGTGGTTTGCAATCAATTTCACTTCCATTCTTGGGTGTGAAACTCCAGGGTACAGTCATGGATATGCTGCAGCTCCTGAAAAATTATCTCTAGGACTTGCAATGCTTTTGAAAGTCTGTCTAGATTGGAGAGTTTTCCCGAGAAGCGGGAAGCATGTTCAAATTCTTGCATCCAGATTTCTTGTTGCATCCTACATCTTGGCTGCATTGAATAAATGTTATGATTTGCAGTCTCATGATTTGCAGAAGTACAGCGCCACTTCTAATAAATGCTGAGTACTAATACTAGATTCAAAAAATGAATCTGATTTTGAAAAAAAAATTCACGAGTGGTGATATTTTTATAAAGCAAGGGAATAGGCAGAGCACATCAGTTTATTCAATACAGAATTTCAATATGTTTTTGCATTCTTCTGTTGCCAGTGCAGTCTTTGCAGCACCCTGACCTAGAGTGATCCTCTCATTATGGAGAAGCTATATTTGCTGTAGGTAAAAAAAAAAATAATTTTTTTTAATAAAAAACTTTTGCTGTAAAAAAAATAACTTTCATCCTTGAAAAAAGGACAAAATCTTTCAGCCATTTTGAGCAACACAATCAATATGTAGTTATGTATAAATTACAAAATAATTCTCAATGTTATCCGACCCCAAACACAGCTGGTTTTATTTGAAGACCTTTGACATAATCTGTGGCCAAGTATGTGCTCCCTTGTCCCCAGACTACCTGGTGGGTCAGCAAAGAGAAATTGCTTGGGAAGGGGGTGCCACATGGTTTACTGGTGGGCTGACCTTTGAAACATGCTGGTCTTGCTTCTATTTAAAATAGTGGGCATCGATGTGTCTGCAAACCTGACCCTCCTTGTTCCCTAGATAATAATAATAATGATTATGCACTTACTATATGCCAGTCACTGTACTAAGCGCTGGGGTGGATACCCACAAACTGGGTTGGACCCGGCCCTGCCCCATGTGGGCCTCACAGGCTCAATTTCCATTTTTCAGATGAGGTAACTGAGGCACAGAGAAGGTAAGCAACTTGCCCAAAGCCACATAACAGGCAGGTGGAGGAGTCAGGATTGGAACACAAGACTTTCTGACTCCCAGGCTTGGGCTCTACCCATTTTGCCATTTCTAGCTAAACTCAGTTATTTCGATGGGCTAAGTAACTGGTCACTGCCTTCGGGTAGGTTTGAAGAAAGGATGTTGATGCATCATGATCTATGGAGAGGACACAGGCCTGGGAGTCAGAGGACCTGGGATTTAATCCTGGCTGTTCCACTTGTTTGCTGTGTGACCTTGGGCAAACCACTTATCTTCTCTGTGCCTCAGTTACCACATTTATAAAATGGGGTAAGAGTGTGAGCCCCATGTGGGACAGCGACCGTGTCCAACTTAATTAACTTGTCTCTACCCCAGCGTTTAGAATAGTGCTTGGTATACAGTAAGCACTTACCACATAGCATATTAATAACTATTATTATTATTTTATGTCTACCCCAGTGCTTATTACAGTGCTTGGCACACAGGAAACACCTTCTAGACTGTGAGCCTGTTGTGGGCAGGGATTGTCTCTGTTAATGAATTGTACTTCCCAAGCACTTAGTACAGTTCTCTGCACATAGTAAGCGTTCAATAAATATGATTGAATGAATGAATGAATGAATGAATGAACAAATACCATAATGGCTATCATTATCATAAAGACTGAGCATTGTTAAACGGAAGGCTGAAGGCTCAAGAGGTTGAGGATTTGGTGTCTGTCCTATCTGACTGCTCTACTTGCTCTACAGCCTTAGCAGCCAGTACTGGATCTGGTGGGAACCACAGCTACAGCTGCCTCAAGACCCTTCAATCATATTCACTGAGCACTTACTGTGTGCAAACTACTGGACCAAGTGCTTCGGGAGTGTAATAATAATAATAATAATGGTATTTATTGAGCACTTACTATGTGCCAAGCACTGTTCTAAGGACTGGGATAGATACAAGGTAATAAGGTTATCCCACACGGGGCTCACAGTATTAAACCCCACTTTACAGATGAGGGAACTGAGGCACAGAAAAGTTAAGTGAAATGTCCAAGGTCACACAGCAGACAAGTGGCAGAGCTAGGATTAGAACCCATGACCTTTGACCCCCAAGCCTGGGTTCTTTCCACTTAGCCATGCTGCTTCTCAATAACAGAGCTGATGACATGTTCCCAGACCATGAGTACCTTATCTTCGGTTGAAGAGACTTTGATTGAGGCTTAATCAAAACTGGTGCCTTGTTTCATGCATTTGGTGTATGGATAATAATAATAATAATAATAATAATAATGTTTGAAAATTGCTTACTATGTGCCAAGCACTGTTCTAAGAGCTGGGCTAAATACAAGGTAATAGTGTTGGACACAGTCCTTGTCCATGGGGCTCATCAAGCAAGATTAGCACAGCTTGAGGAGAAGCATGGCCTAGTGGAATAAATAATAATAAAAGTTATGGTATTTGTTAAGCACTTACTATGTGCCAGACATGATTCTAAGCATTAGAAGAGCACCAGCCGGAGAGTCAGAAGACCTGGGTTCTAATTCCAACTCTGCCACATGCCTGCTGTATGACCTTCGGCAAATCATTTAACTTTTCTGTGCCTCAGTTACCCTCATTTGTAAAATGGAGACTAAATACCTGTTCTCTTTCCGAATTAGATTGTGAATGCTTTATGGGATAAAGGATTTTGTCTGACCTGATTATATTGTATCTTCCCTAGGTCTTAAAACTGTTCTTGACACATATTAAACAAATATCATTATTGTTTTTTGATGAAAGGAGTGCCCACCAGAGATCAGAGGCAATTTTGTCTCTCTCGATTAGCCACTAATGGAGCATTTGACCTAGAATACAGCAGGACAGACTGATCTAATGCTCCATGGACAAGTAGCTCATAAATTTGAGATGTCAGTAGGGAGGATGTAAATTATCCCTGTGTTTTCTTGGCAGGAAAAGTGACTCATCTGTGTGTTCACTGTCCCCCTAGACTGAATGGAGAATGAAAACAGTATGATAGAATTCATTCTCTTGGGACTTACAAAGAATCCAGAGATGCAGAAAATAATCAATCGATCTGTAGTGTTTTTAACCATTTACAGCATTACTAGGATTGGCAACTTGCTCATCATGACAACCATAACCAGCAGCAGAGTCTTGGCTCTCCAATGTACTTTTTTCTTAATTCATTCATTCAATCGTATTTACTGAGGGCTTACTATGTGCAGAGCACTGTACTAAGCGCTTGAAAACTATAGTTCAGCAATGTATAGAGATAATCCCTACCCAACAACGGGCTCACAGTCTAGAAAGGGGAGACAGACAGCAAAACAGAACAAGTAGACAGGTGTCAATACCATCAAAATAAATAAAATTATAGATATATACACATAATTAATAAAATAGAGTTAACATACACAAGTGTTATGGGGAGGGGGAGGAAGCAGGGCAGAGGGAGGGGAATGGGGGAGATGGGGAGGGGAGGAGAGGCAGAGGATAAGGGGGGATTCTCAGTCTGGGAAGGCCTCTTAGAGGAGGTAGGCTCTCAGTAGGGCTTTGAAGGGAGGAAGAGAGCTAGTTTGGCGGATGTGTGGAGGGAGGGCATTCCAGGCTAGAAGTAGGACGTGGGCCAGGGGTCGACTGTGGGACAGACAAGAACAAGGCATGGTGAGGTGGTTAGTGGAGTGTGTGGGCTGGCCTGTAGACGGAGTGAAGGGAGGTGAGGTAGTAAGAAACAAGGTGATAGAGAGCTTTGAAGCCAATAGTGAGGAGCTTCACTTGATCTTGAAATCATTTCTGCTTCTGATAGATCGATTAATTGATTGATTCTGTTGCCCACCCTTCTTATCGTTACCCTATTTCAGCACACCCAAGAGCAGCAGTTTGGGTTTCTTGACTCATCCATTTTCCTACAGAGTCCCACCCAGTGAAAAAAACAAAGGGACCAGAATCTCTTTGATCAATCACTCAGTGGTATTTACCGAGCGTTTACGTTAGGAGCAATATGGTAATCGCTTGGTAGAATGTGATACTTTGATGGGTATGGATTGCCTGTTTTCCAGGACTACATTGTTTGTGACCCTTTCTTGTTATTGGATACAAAGTATGGTTCATAGGCAGGGTTGTTGGAACTTGTCTAGAAGTCGGATATGGCATCTGTTCATTATGGTACTTGTTAAGCACGTACTATGTGTCTAATACGCTTCTAAGCACAGGGGTAGGTAAACATCAGATTAGAAACAGTCTCTGTCTCACATGGGGCTCACAGTCAAAGAACGTGGAGAACAGGCATGGAATCCCTGTTTAAAGAGGAGAGAACTGAGGTACAGAAAAGTTAAGTGCTTTGATCAAGGTCACACAGCAGGCAAAAGGCAGATCTGGGGTTAGAACCCAGATCCTTGACTCCCAGCCCTATGGTTTTTCCAAAACACCATGCGGTTTGTATCTTCCATGTAATATAGTTGCTCTATTATAATTGCTCTATCCACCTTCAGATTCATTTGGATCTGGTTGCCATGTAGGCTCCCACTTCTTAAAGTAAGCATTAATTGTCTTGATTCTGTTTTCTACTTCTTTTTTGTAATTTTGCATCATTTAAGGATGTGAAGAATTGAGGGTCAGTATGTAGGTCTCTGTCACTGTTGGAGATTCTCGTTTGTGTGTAGGGTGTTAAATAACCTTGATTTTAAAATTAATTGCTAGTCCACAACAGTTTGTTGACAAGTGGATCCTAGAGAAGTGGTTCCTAGAAAGAGCTCAGGGCCGAGAATCAGAGGACCTGGGTTATAATCTTGGCTATGCCATACGTCTGCTGTGTGACTTTGGGCAAGTCACTTAACTTCTCTATGCCTCAGTGACCTCATCTACAAGTGTAATGTCTGTCTCGCCTTATTGACTGTAAAGTCCTTGTGGACAGGAATCATGTATACCCATTCCGTTGTATTGTCCTTTTCCAGGTTCTCAATTCAGTATTCTTCACACAGTAAGCCTTCAGTAAATAATATTGACTGATCTCAGAACATTCTCTGATCCATTATTCAGGAGAGCTATAGGGTAAAGCACCCTCTCATGATCGCATCTGGAGAATTTTCAGTACTCTAACAACTTCGGCTATGGGAGGGTTTGCGGGCTCCTCCTCCCCCTCCTATCCCCTTATTGTAGTGGTTCCTCAAGGGTCAGTTCTTGGTCCCCTTCTGTTCTCTATCTACACCCACTCCCTTGGTGAACTCATTCTCTCCCATGGCTTCAACTATCATCTCTACGCTGATGACACCCAAATCTACATCTCTGCCCCTGCTCTCTCTCCCTCCCTTCAGGCTCTTGTCTCCTCCTGCCTTCAGGACATCTCCATCTGAATGTCTGCTCGCCATCTAAAACTCAATATGTCCAAGACTGAACTCCTTATCTTCCCTCCCAAACCCTGCCCTCTCTTGACTTTCCCATCACTGTAGACGGCACTACCATCCTTCCTGTCTCACAAGCCCGCAACCTTAGTGTCATCTTCGACTCTGCTCTCGTTCACCCTCACATCCAATCCGTCACCAAACCTGCTGGCCTCAGCTCCGCAACATCACCAAGATCCGCCCTTTCCTCTCCATCCAAACTGCTACCCTGCTGGTTCAATCTCTCATCCTATCCCGACTGGATTACTGCACGTATCCACTATGCCTCGTTCTCGCCTGTCCCGCCATCGACCCCAGCCCACGTCCCCCCCTGGCCTGGAATGTCCTCCCTCGCAAATCCGCCAAGCTAGCTTTCTTCCCCTTCAAAGCCCTACTGAGAGCTCACCTCCTCCAGGATCTTCCCAGCAAAGCCCCCCTTTTCCTCTACCCCTCTCCATCCCCCCCGCCCTACCTCCTTCCCCTCCCCACAGCACCTTATATATGTTCGTACAGATTTATTACTCTATTTTACTTGTACATATTTACTATTCTATTTATTTTATTTTGTTAATGATGTGCATCTAGCTTTAATCCTGTTTACGCTGACGACTTGACAAGTGAACACATGTTTTGTTTTGTTGTCTGCCTCCCCCTTCTAGACTGTGAGCTCGTTGTTGGGTAGGGACCGTCTCTGTTGCCAACCTGTACCTCCCAAGCGCTTAGTACAGTGATCTGCACACAGTAAGCCCTCAATAAATATGATTGAATGAATGAATGAGGGACAGTCAAGCAGAGGCATACCCATTCCATTCCTAGCTTAGGCAGTGGCTAGTGAGTGGAAGGCAATCTGCTACAACTCAAAACTCACCTGTTCTGGGCAGCATCAGCATGGGAGACAGTCAAGGGCGGAGACTAGTTTACTGTGAGGAAGAAGGCAATGGTAAACCACTTCCGTATTTTTACCAAGAAAAACCTATGCGTACATTACCAGAACGATTGCAGACAGAGGAGAGGCGATCTGGAAAGTTCGACAGCATAAAACAATAGAGTAAAGCCACCCCCACATTAATGAGCATCTCTCACTGAATTAGAATATATGCTACCAGTGGGCATGGAAGGCTTCTTTACATTTTCCCATCCCAAGCACTTAGCACAGTGAACTGCGTTTAGTAGAGTGCACTCAATGGGTGTTCAATAAATACTTTGTCAGAGTAGTTCCCGCAGTGTCCATTATTATTATTATTATTATTATTATTATTATTATTATTATTATTTAAGAGCTTACTATGAGTGAACTATTATACTAAGTGTTGAGGTAGACACAAGCTAATCAGATTGGACACGGTCCCTGTATCACATGGAGTTCACAGCCTAAGTAGAAAGAACAGATATTTCACCCCTAATTTGCGATGAGGAAACAGACATTAAGTTACTTGTCCAAGGTCACACAATAGGCCATTGACAGAGGCAGGATTAGAATCCACTTCCTTGATTCCCAGGTCTTTGCTCTTTCCATTAGACCATACTCCTCATCCTTAATGACACTCTCTCCTTATTCTCTATTCTTGCATTAGGAAAGGCTATCAATGAACGACATGTTGCCAGAGGATGGTGGTAAAACAATATCTAAAACTGGAAGATTTCCAAATTATCAAAGAAATGATGTTCATTTGACCTCTGACTTAAAATCAATGAAAACCATTGACCAAGTTTCCCTTGATCAACACAGTGTGTGTTCTCCAAAAAATGGGAAGAACACTCTGCAGCTGATTTCCTTATTTGTATTAATAACCCTTTCCCTAAATTGCCATTTATTTGAGGCAAAAGGTCACTGCTTTGCTCACTGGCTTTCTAATGGCATTTATTAACTCTGCATTTCTCAACGTGTAGATGAAGGGATTTAGCATGGGGGATATCAGAGTATAAAATACTGCAACAGCCTTGTCAATGGATGAGGTAGTTGTGTGCTGCACATATTCAAATATGCATGGAATAAAGCAGAAGATGACAACAGTGAAGTGGGAGGCACAGGTAGAGAGAGCTTTGAGGCTACCCATAGCACTGTGGGTCTTCAGGGAGTGCAAGGTGAAGGCATAGGAAATCATCAATAGGACAAAGATTAACATGCATATGTCGCCACTGTTAGCAGCAACCAGCAGGCACAAGGTGTGTGTATCAGAGCGGACCAGTTTCAGGAAGGGGTAAAAATCACACATGAAATGGTGAAAATAACCCATTCCAGATCCCAGCCTTGCAGGTACTGCTAGAACTTGCTGATATCCTTCAACAACTAAACGGGGCAGCTAGGAAGCATCCAAAATCAGGACCTTCCTGGACGAACTGTGAAATACAGTCAACTTGATAACGTACAGTAGCCTTCACATCATCAGAGTCCTTTCCATAGATAACAAACTTCCCAATTGTCTGTTCTCTTCCTTGCCAGTTGTGGCCAGTTGTGGCATTTGCGCGGCCTTGCTGCTCCCGGAAGGATCCTCTCCTCAGAGCGCCAGAGAGGCCCGCCATAGACGCCCGGAACTCTGTTCCGGAGAGGCCCACCCGCCATCACACTGCGCGGCCTTGCTTGCTCTGCCGGAAGGATCCTCTCCTCAGAGCGCCGCCATAGACGCCCGGGACTCCGTTCCCGAGAGGCCCGCCCGCCATCAAACCGCGTGGCCCCCGCTGCTCCCGGAAGGATCCTCTCCTTAGAGCGCCCCTATAGACGCCCCCTGCTTCCACCCCCCCACACACATTTAAGCGACCTTCCTTAAAGTGCCCCCCATCCCCCCCTTCCCGGACCGGTCCTGACTGACTCTTCCCCCCCACACCGGGAAAAAGGCCCTTGTTATCACCAAGTTACATTAACGACATCCTCATTGGCACCTACTCAGCCCTCCCATGCTAGTTGGCTGTTCACGCCTCTCCCCGGGCATCTCTGCTCCCTGACCCCTTTAACAGGTCCACCCTACTCCAGTACATAATAGTTTGTATCTGCTCTTTGTGAAATCATTATCTACCAATTTTATTATTGCCATAGCATGTTAATTGTTTAACTACCCCCTGTGATGCCATCGCCTACTTATATCATTGTTACTGTTTTATCGCTTCTGCATCTCAATTGTCAACCTCCCGCTGTAGTCACTCGCCCTGCTGTCCTCACCACGAACTTTCAATTCCCTTGCTCTCAATTGCCATTCCCATTCCTCACCTTCCCCTTCCCCTCCCCACCCAGCTTTTTCCCTCCCTCTCCCTCACCAAGACCATTCCCCCTCACCATCTACCAAGGATCCCTCTCTACCAGCGCCAGTACTCCACTCCTCCCTCCCAGCCCCCTCCCTCCCTTTCTCCCAGCCCCCACCCCATCCCAGTTCTCCTTTCCCATCGCCACCCCTCTTCCCACTCTCCCCTCCTAGGCCCCGCCAACTCATCCCAATCCAAACCCTCCCCACCACTCGCACCCTTCCCCCTCCCTCCCATCCCTCGGCAGCTACTGCCAAGTGTGGCCTCTGGAACCCCCGCTCCGTTTTAAGTAAGATCCCTTTCATCCTGAACTTATTCCTTTCCAGCTCTCTCTCCTCCTCGCCCTAACTGAAACATGGTTGTCTCCGGACGACACGGTCTCTTCTGCTGCTCTCTCCAGTGGAGGCCTCTTCTTCTCCCACTCCCCCAGACTCACCGGAAAAGGAGGAGGTGTCGGTTTCCTTCTCGCCCCCCAATGTCGCTTTCGCACTATCCCTCCCCCTTCCTTCCCTTCCTTCCCTTCCTTTGAATCCCACATTATTCGCCTCTACCACCCCCTCCAGATCCTTGTAGCCGTCATCTACAGCCCCCCCGGCCCCACCTCCAACTTCTTTAACGATTTTGACCCCTTCCTCACCTTCCTTTCCTCCTTTTCCATGCCCACTCTGATCCTCGGAGACTTCAACAACCACACGGATATCCCTGATGACTCCTCTGGCGCCCGCCTTCTACCTCTCCTCGACGCTGCCAACCTCTTGCTCCACCCCACCTAACCCACTCACCAACTTGGTCATAACCTCGACGTCATCATCTCCTATCGCTGCACTGCGTCCACCCTCACCAACTCTGAAATCCCTCTCTCTGATCATAATCTTCTCACCTGCCTCCTCACTCACACTCCTTTCCCCTGTAAATCCATATTACTCCCTCACAGAGATCTACGCTCTCTTGACCCCATCCATCTTTCTGAGCGCCTCACACCCCACCTCGCCTCCCTCTCCTCTCTACCCAGTCTTGATGATCAGATTACTGCTCTCAACTCTACCCTTTCTACTCAGCTAGACTCACTCGCTCCTCTTTCCCTTCGCCGCTCTCGTACCACTAACCAACAGCCCTGGATCACTGCCACTGTCCGCCTCCTTCGCTCTGATGCTCGAGCTGCCGAACGCTGCTGGCGAAAGTCTAAACACCATGCCAACTTCGTTCACTTCAAGTTCTTCCTTTCCTGCCTTAACTCAGCCCTCTCCTCTGCCAGACAAAACTATTTCTCCTCCCTTATTGACACCCATGCCCATTATCCCGCCTGCTCTTCCATACATTCAACTCCCTTCTCAGGCCCCCTCCTCCTTCCCTCACCCCCAACGATCTGGCCTCCTGCTTCATTAACAAAATTAAATCCATCAGGTCCGATCTCCCAAAAGTCACTCCCCTCTTTCTCAAAACCCCCGGCTCTCAACACTCTCTGCTACTCTCCCATCCTTCCCAGCAGTATCCTCAGAGGAGCTCTCCTCCCTCCTCTCAAGTGCTACTCCGGCTACCTGTGCTTCCGACCCCATTCCCTCTCATCTCATGAAATCTCTCACTCCATCCCTTCTCCCCTCCTTAACTTCCATCTTCAACCGCTCACTCTCCACTGATTGATTCTCCTCTGCCTTCAAGCATGCCATGTCTCTCCCATCTTAAAAAATCCATCTCTTGACCCCACCTCACCTTCTAGTTATCGCCCCATATTCCTCCTACCATTCCTTTCCAATCTCCTTGAACAAGTTGTCTACACGCGCTGCCTCGAATTCCTCAACACCAACTCTCTCCTCGATCCCCTCCAGTCTGGCTTCCGTCCCCTACATCCCCGGAAACCGCCCTCTCAAAGGTCACCAATGACCTCCTGCTTGCCAAATCCAACGGCTCATACTCTATACTAGTCCTCCTTGACCTCTCAGCTGCCTTCGACACTGTGGACCACCCCCTTCTCCTCAACAAGCTATCCGACCTTGGCTTCACAGACTCCGTCCTCTCCTGGTTCTCCTCTTATCTCTCCGGTCGTTCATTCTCAGTCTCTTTTGCAGGCTCTTCCTCCCCCTTCCGTCCCCTTACTGTGGGGTTCCCCAAGGTTCAGTGCTTGGTCCCTTTCTGTTCTCGATCTACACGCACTCCCCTGGTGACCCCATTCACTCCCACGGCTTCAGCTATCATCTCTACGCTGATGACACCCAGATCTACATCTCTCTCCCCTCTCTCCAGGCTCGCATCTCCTCCTGCCTTCAGGACATCTCCAACTGGATGTCTGCCCGCCACCTAAAACTCAACATGTCCAAGACTGAACTCCTTGTCTTCCCTCCCAAACCCTGCCCTCTCCCTGACTTTCCCATCTCTGTTGACGGCGCTACCATTCTTCCCGTCTCACAAGCCCGCAACCTTGGTGTCATCCTCGACTCCGCTCTCTCATTCACCCCTCACATCCAAGCCGTCACCAAAACCTGCCGGTCTCAGCTCCGCAACGTTGCCAAGATCTGCCCTTTCCTCTCCATCCAAACCGCTACCCTGCTCGTTCAAGCTCTCATCCTATCCTGTCTGGACTACTGTATCAGCCTTCCTCTGATCTCCCATCCTCATGTCTCTCTCCACTTCAATCTATATTCATGCTGCTGCCCGGATTCTCTTTGTCCAGAAACGCTCTGGGCATGTTACTCCCCTTCTCAAAAATCTCCAGTGGCTACCAATCAATCTGCGCATCAGGCAGAAACTCCTCACCCTGGGCTTCAAGGCTCTCCATCACCTCGCCCCCTCCTACCTCACTTCCCTTCTCTCCTTCTACAGCCCAGCCCGCACCCTCCGCTCCTCTGCCGCTAATCTCCTCACCGTGCCGGGTTCTCGCCTGTCCCGCCATCGACTCCCGGCCCACGTCCTCCCCCGTGCCTGGAATGCCCTCCCTCTTCCGTTCGCTAGGCTAGCTCTCTTCCTCCCTTCAAGGCCCTACTGAGAGCTCACCTCCTCCAGGAGGCCTTCCCAGACTGGGCCCCTTCCTTCCTCTTTCCCTCGTCCCCCTCTCCATCCCCCCATCTTACCTCCTTCCCTTCCCCACAGCACCTGTATATATGTACATATGTTTGTACATATTTATTACTCTATTTATTTATTTATTTATTTTACTTGTACATATCTATTCTATTTAATTTATTTTGTTAGTATGTTTGGTTTTGTTCTCTGTCTCCCCCTTTTAGACTGTGAGCCCACTGCTGGGCAGGACAGTCTCTATATGTTGCCAACATGTACTTCCCAAGCGCTTAGTACAGTACTCTGCACACAGTAAGCGCTCAAAATGCGACTGATTGATTGATTGATTTGTGGCTCCAGAAATGGATCCTATGACTAATAATTACGAGAGTTCTGAAAAGACTCTTAAAAATTTAGCTTGAATTGTAAATCTAACACCATCAGAAAGGAAACCTGCATGTCTTAATAATAACGATAATAATAATAATGGTTATGTGTCGCACACTCTGGTAACCCTAGAGTAAATACAGGATAATTAGGCGGGTCACAGTCTCTATTCTAGATAGGGGAAGGTGGAACAGCAGACATGAGAAGCAGTGTGACCTAGTGGATAGAATATGGGCCTTGGAGTCAGAAGGACCTGAATTCTAATCCCAGTTCTGCAGCTTCTCTGCACTGCACTGCTCTGTGCCTCAGTTACCGTATCTGTAAAATGGGGATTAAGACTGTGAGGCCCAGGTGGGACAAGAACTGGTTCCAACCTGATTAGCTTGCAAATACTCCAGCACTCAGTACTGTGCCCGGCACAGAGTTAGCATTTAATAAATACCATAAAAAACATAACAAAGTCAGAATTAGAACACAGATCTCCTGACACCCAGTCTCTGTCCATTAGGTCAAATTGCTTCTCATTACTCTTCTCCTTGGGGTTTATTAAATCCCTCAACCCAGGATGTGGGGAGAATCATCAAAGCATGAAGGTGCTAGGTTCAAACAACTCAGACGAAATGCTTCTTCATGCAGCAACTGATGAGCATTTGTTGAGCACAGGACGTTGTACAGACACAGAGTGTTGGGAGCTTTAAGGAAGATTTGAAGCAATTTGTATACAGGTCATTCATAATTGGTAACACTAGAGGGAAAGTTATGGTCATATGGGGAAACGACAGGAATGTTACAAAGTCCCTAAACATTAGGATCAGATGAGGTAACTGAGGCACAGAGAAGCTAAGTGGCTTGCGAAACGTCACACACAGACAAGCGTTGGAGCCTTCTGACTCCCAGGCCCATGTTCTATCAACTAACTATGACAGAAGTTGGCAGCGATAAGGGGTTGGTGGATCGGAGATTTCTAGGGAAGTAAGAGTACACCTCCCCAAAGCCTCACACAGCCACTAAAAGCACACACAAACATGGAAGCAAAGGGAAGGAGAGGCCTAAATGGAGTCACAGAGGGATTCAGAAAGGCAAAAACAGAATCTCAGATGGGCAGAGACGAGGTCAGAGCCAGAGAGCCATAAAGTACCAGAATTCAAAGCCATGAAAAGTAGTTCAGAAAGAACTTTCTAGACTGTGAGCCCGTTGTTGGGTGGGAACCGTCTCTATATGTTGCCGACTTGTACTTCCCAAGCGCTTAGTACAGTGCTCTGCATGCAGTAAGTGCTCAATAAATATGATTGAATGAACAGAGAAAACAATATAATTAATAAAATACAATTTACAAAGATTTTGAAGTTTTTAAGACCAATAAGCTAAAAGCTCAACAAAATTTCTTATGTTGTCAATAATCTAGCTTTAGCTTCGGGGTTCACAGATTCACATTCTAAGGCTAATCGATTTCATGAGGACAAAGCATCAGACAAGAAATTCTTAAAATCTCTCCTAGTCAGAGTCTGTCCAATTGCTTGTAGTCTAAGTCAGACTGTGTCACCTCTCCTCTCTCAGCTATGCATGTTCATAAAGCTCTGTTATTCATTCCTTCATTAGTTTTATTTATTGAGCGCTTACTGTGTGCAGAGCA
Organism: Tachyglossus aculeatus; assembly: GCF_015852505.1. Classification (NCBI taxonomy): domain Eukaryota; kingdom Metazoa; phylum Chordata; class Mammalia; order Monotremata; family Tachyglossidae; genus Tachyglossus; species Tachyglossus aculeatus. The sequence continues at coordinate 1,254,902 of NW_024044838.1, read as the reverse complement.
CTGTACTAAGCGCTTGGGAAGTACAAGTTGGCAACATATAGAGACGATCCCTACCCAACAATGGGCTCACAGTCTAGAAGGGACTAATCGGGTTAGGATGAGATATTGAACCAGCAAGGTAGCGGTTTGGATGGAGAGGAAAGGGTGGATTTTGGCAATGGTGTGGAGGTGAGACCGGCAGGGTTGGTGACGGATTAGATGTGTGTGGTGAACGAGAGAGAGGGGTCGAGGATGACACCAAGGTTGCGGGCTTGTGAGATGGGAAGGATGATAGTGCCGTCTATTAGTTACAGGAAAGTCAGGAGAGGGCAGGGTTTGGGAGGGAAGATAAGGAGTTCAGTCTGGACATATTGAGTTTTAGATGGCGGGCAGACATCGAGGTGGAGATGTCCTGAAGGCAGGAGGAGTCACACGAGGGAGAGAGAGCAGGGACAGAGATGTAGATTTGGGTATCATCAGCGTAGAGATGATAGTTGAAGCCGTGGGAGAGAATGAGTTCACCAAAGGAGTGAGTGTAGATAGAGAACAGAAGGGGACTAAGAACTGACCCTTGAGCAACCCGTACAATAAGGTGATGGGAAGGGGAGGAGGAGCCCGCAAAGGAGACTGATAATGAACAGTCGGAGAGATAAGAGAAGACCCAGGAGAGGATGGGGTCTTTGAATCAAGGTTGGACAGCGTGTTGAGGAGAAGGGGGTGGTCCACAGTGTCGAAGGCAGCTGAGAGGTTGAGGAGGATTAGGATAGACTAGGAGCCATTGGATTTGTCAAGAAGGAGGTCATTGGTGACCTTTGAGAGGGCAGTTTCGGTGGGTTCCCTCTGCTTCTACGCCCATTTCCTCTTGGTGCTTACCCAATTTCATAGTTTCAGCTACCACCTCCATTTGGAATACTTCCCACAGCATATATGTATATATCTGGAATTACATAATTATTTTTGTATATTAATGTCTGTCTTCCCCTCTAGGCTGTGAGCTCACTGTGGGCAGGGACCATGTCTGTTGTTTTTATTGTACTCTTCTAAGTGATTAGTTCCATGCTTTGCACACAGTAAGTGCTCAATAAAGTGAATGAATGAATGACCTTCCAAATCTACTTCTTTAGCCCTACCCGTCATGTTTAACCTGCAATCCCATATCCCTCTTGCCTCCAAGTCATCTCCACTTAGATATCCCACTGGGCCCTTAATCACCATCATCATCAGTGGCATTTATTGAATGCTTACCATGTGAGAGCATTGTACTAAGCGCTTGGGAGAGTGCAATTCAACAGTTCGCAGACATGTTCCCTGCCCACAATGTGCTTACCAATTCAATGGGAAGAAGCATGGTTCCAGTGGAAAGAGCATGGGCTTTTGGAGTCAGAGGTTCATGGGTTCAAATCCCCCAGCTCTGTCAATTGTCCAGTTGTGTGACTTTGGCAAGTCAGTTAACTTCTCTGGTCCTCAGTTACCTCATCTGTAAAATGGGTATGAAGGATTGTGAGCCCCCTATGGGACAACCTGATCACCTTGTAATAATAATAATAACAATAATGGCATTTGTTAAATGCTTACTATGTGACAAAGCATTGTTCTAAGAGCTGGGAGGATACAAGATGATCAGGTTGTCTCACATGGGACATGATAGATGAGGGAGCTGAGGCACAGAGAAGTGAAGTGACTTGCCCAAAGTCAGACAGCTGACAAGTGATGGAGCCGGGATTAGAACCACATGTCCTCGGACTCCCAAGCCCGGGCTCTTTCCACTAAGCCACGCTGCTTCTCCCAGCACTTGTAAACCTCCACCAGGCTTCAAAACAGTGCTTTGCACATAGTAAGTGCTTAAAAATGTCATCATTAATTAATTAATTATAGGGGGAGACAGAAATTAGTATAATTTACAGTATATAATTTAAAGATATGTACAGAAGTGTCATGTCTTTATTTACTGTTTCCAGGTGCTAAGTACAGGCCTTTACTCCCAATGGGCGCTCATTAAAAGTCATTACTGCTACTCCTTCCTCTTCTCCCCTTTACCCTTCTCCCCTCTTCCTCCCCTCCTCCTTCTCCTCCTATTACTATTACTACTATTATTACTATTATAGGGGGTCTGAGAAGACGGTGACTAGAACAGGTAGAATGATTTTATTTTCTTAAAGAAATGCCTCCAACAGGAAAAGATTCTGGTGCTCATACCAGTGATGAGGTTTGAGCCCACAGAGTCAATAGGAACCAGAAATGGTGTAGCAAACCTTTCTGAATATGTGCCAGGCATCCTGCGAAACAATCAATCAACCAATCAATCATATTCATTGAGCACGTATACTGAGGGAATAGCATTGTACTAAGCGTTTGGAAGAATGTAATATAACAGAGTTGGTAGATATATTTCCTAACCATAATGAGTTTATCAGTCGAAAGGAGGAGAAAGACGTTTATAGAAATAAATTAAGGATATGTACATAAATGCTGTGGAAGACTGAAGGGAGGGGTGAAACCTCAAGGGTGCAAATCCAAGTTCAGGAGGGATGCAGAAAGTGAGAGAGAGGAAATGAGGGCTTAGTTAGGGCAAGGCCTATTGGAGATGTGGCTTTGTTTGGGGGAAGAGAAATTTGTGTAACTAGTCTGCAGCCAGCCCCTCACTGACAAATAACTCAAGTAAGAAAGTTTTGATGTAATTGAATGTCAGATCTTTGATATGCCTAGCATGACTAACTCTCATAATCAGAGTTCGGTTCGTGCAAGATTTCAACAAGTAGAATGAATTCTAACTCTTTGTTTTCACTTATATACTTTCACACCCAACTTTCTTTGTCACCCTCTTGGTTAATGGATCATTTTAAGCATATCGGATTGATCCTTACATCACTTCAGTCCTGTGTTCAAATATTCAGTTTTCAAAACATTCTCTCTTTATCAGTGTGCATTCGGTGAACACCAATGAAGCAGCTTGGCTCAATGGAAAGACCACGGGCTTTGGAGTCAGAGGTGATGGTTTCACATTCCGACTCTGCCACCTGTCAGCTGTGTGACTTTGGACAAGTCACTTAACTTCTCTGTGCCTCAGTTACCACATCAGGTAAAATGAGGATTAAAAACTGTGAGCCCTACGTGGGAAACCCTGATCATCTTGTAACCTCCCCGGCGCCTAGAACAGTACTTTTGCACATAGTAAGCACTTAATAAATGCCATTATTATTATTATTATTATCATTATTATTATTATTATTATTATTATTATTATTACATCTCACCTACAGGATTTCCATTCAAAGTATTATTCTCACAGTTCAAGGAGATACCACAAGATTTTTTGAGAAGCAGTGTTTCCCTAATGTATAAAGCAACAGGCACTGGGAGTCAGAAGGACTATGAGTTTTAATCTGAGTTCCTCCACTTCTCTACTGTTGTGACCTTGGGTAAATCACTTAAATTCTCTGGGCCTCAGTTACCTCATCTGTGAAGTGGGGATTAAGATTGTGAGCTCCATGTGGGATATGAAATGTATCCATCCTGATCATCTTGTATATACCCCAGCCCTTAGAGCAGTGCTTAGCAATATCATAAAAACAATAAAAACAAAATTCAGGTGAACTAGTGACTATCCACAATCTGTTCTATTGTGATGCCCCACACTTATATGGCTTTAATAATGAGGCTGTAAAAATGTTTGCGGAGTCTTGACATTATCTGTCCGCAACCTTGGTTTCATCCTCTACTCTGCTCTCTCGTCACCCATCACATCCAGTCCGTCACCAAAACATGCCGGTCTCACCTCTACAACATTGCCAAGATCCGCCCTTTCCTCTCCATCCAAACAACTACCTTGCTCATTCAATATCTCATAATATCCCGACTGGATTACTGCATCAGCCTCCTCTCTGATCTCCTATCCTCCTGTCTCTCCCCACTTCAATCTATACTTCACGCTGCTGCCTGGATCATCTTTGTGCAGAAATGCTCTGTGCATGTTACTCCCCTCCTCAAAACTCTCCAACTGGTTACCAATCAACCTACGCATCAGGCAAAAACTCCTCACTCGGCTTCAAGGCTCTCCATCACCTTGCTCCCTCCTACCTCACCTCCCTTCTTTCCTTTTACAGCCCAGCCCGCACCCTCTGCTCCTCTACCGCTACCCTTCTCACTGTGCCTCGTTCTCAGCTGTCCCGCCGTCGACCCCCGGCCCACGTCCTCCCCCTGGCCTGGAATGCCCTCCCTCTGCAAATCTGCCAAACTATCTCTCTTCCTCCCTTCAAAGCCCTACTGATAGCTCACCTCCTCCAGGAGAACCTTCCCAGACTGAGCCCCCTCCTTTCTCTCCCCCTCCTCCCCACCTCCCCACCGTACCTCCTTCCCCCTTCACACAGCACTTGTTTATATGTATATATGTTTGTACATATTTAATACTCTATTTATTTTCCTTGTATATATTTATTCTATTTATTTTATTTTGTTAATATGCTTTATTTTGTTGTCTGTCTCCCCCTTCTAGACTGTGAGCCCGCTGTTGGGTAGGGACCGTCTCTATATATTGCCAACTTGTACTTCCCAAGCGCTTAGTACAGTGCTCTGCTCACAGTAAACGCTCAATAAATACAATTGAATGAATGAATGAATTATCTGTACAAGTGGTAAACATATTTTTGAGAATCAGGGGACACTGCCAAAATATCAGAGAAAATAGTAAAAAAGTATCCCTTTTAGTTAAATGCCTTCAGATTACATAAAAAAAGATATTTAGGGATAAACTGTAAAAGTCAATGAGGCAGGAATCTTTACATTGAGTTGTTGTTGTGGATTTTAGTGCTCTATGGTGAATTTAGGGTTTTACCATACCAGCTCTTAGATCTTCACATGATATAGCTGCTTTAGAGATGAAGGACACAGTGCACTTTTGAGGTAGACAGGTTGGTTATGTGGCCGCAAAAACAAGTAAATCATTTAGGTAAAACTTAACAGGGTAATCAAGGTCAGCTGGCAGCTGGCCTACCACATTCAGTTAACAAAGACCATGTGACCGCGTTCTCTGGCAGAGGGCTGAAAACTTAATGCCTGGGGACAGCTCACTGATTTTCCTCTTTGTAAATCTGTAGCTGCAGAAAATAGGTAAGACCATTAGGATGATGTCTATTATGTTAATGCCTCTCCATCCCTCCTTCCAGTCTACAACTTCACTTGAGCTGCAGACAGGCATTTAAAGGGGATCCCATACAAGTTCGCTGCTCTATTATAATGCATAGGATTCTCTCTCCTTCTCTCAGAGGAATTACTTTTTTTTCTTGAAGCATGTGCAAATCAGTTAAGCCTGGGCTATTTGGGAGATTATCTGTGTCTCTGCCTAATCAACTCCTTTAATTTAGGAGCTGCCTTGGGGCCAGTGATGCTGGATCAGATTCTCCAGATGTGTGTGCAAGATCTCACAGCGAGGGCAGCTCACTGACCTTCCTCTTTGCATATCTGTAGCTGCAGAAAATAGGAAAGACCACTAGGAGGAGACCCTTTTATTAATGCCTCTCCATCCTTCACAGATTTCTCGTTGAGCTGCAGATTCATTCATTCAATCGTATTTATTAAGCGCTTACTCTGTGAAGAGCACTGTACTAAGCGCTTGGTAAGTGCAAGTCGGCAAAATATAGAGATGGTCCCTACCCAACACGGGCTCAGAGCCTAGAAGGGGGAGACAGACAACAAAACAAAACATGTCCACAGGTGTCAAAACCGTCAAAATAAATAGAAATTATAGCTATATGCACATCATTAATAAAATGAATGGAGTAGTAAATATGTACAAGTAAGACAGAGTAATAAATATGTACAAATATATACAGGTGATGTGGGGAGGGGAAGGAAGTAGGGTGGGGGTGATGGGGAGGGGAGGAGAGGAAAATAGGGGCTCAGTCAGGGAAGGCCTCCTGGAGGAGGTGAGCTCTCAGTAGGGCTTTGAAGGGTGGAAGAGAGATAGTTTGGTAGATGTGTGAAGGGAGGGCTTTCCAGGCCAGGGGTAGGATGTGGGCCACGGGTCGACGGTGGGACAGGTGAGAACGAGGCACAGTGAGGAGGTTGGTGGCAGAGGAGCAGAGGGTGTGGGCTGCGCTGTAGAATGAGAGAAGGGAGGTGAGGTAGGAAGGGGCGAGGTGATGAATCCAAGAGTGAGATTTTTTGTTTGATTCGTAGGTTGACAGGCGGCCACTGGAGATATTTGAGGAGGGGAGTGACATGCCCAGAACGTTTTTGCCCATATATAATCCGGGCAGCAGAGTGAAGTATAGACTGAAGCGGGGAGAGACAGGAGGATGGGAGATCAGAGAGGAGGCTGATGCAGTAATCCAGTCGGGATAGGGATGAGAGATTGAACCAACAAGGTAGTGGTTTGGATGGAGAGGAAAGGGCGGATCTTGGAGATGTTGTGGAGGTGAGACCAGCAGGTTTTGGTGACGGACTGGATGTATGGGGTGAATGAGAGAGCGGAGTCAAGGATGACACCAGGTTTGTGGGCTTGTGAGGCAGGAAAGATGGTAGTGCCGTCTAAAGTGATGGGAAAATCAGGGAGAGGGACAGGGTTTGGGAGGGAAGATAAGGAACTCAGTCTTGAACATGTTGAATTTTAGATGGCCGGCAGACTGAGATATCCTGAAGGCAGGAGGAGATACGAGCCTGGAGGGAGGGAGAGAGAGCAGGGTGGAGATGTAGATTTGGATGTTATCAGCATAGAGATAGAAGTTGAAGACGTGGGAACGAATGAGTTCACCAAGGGAGTGAGTATAGATAGAGAACAGAAGGGGACCAAGAACTGACCCTTGAAGAACTCCTACAGTAAGGGGATGGGAGAGGGAGGAGGAGTCCGTGAAGTAGACTGAGAATGAAAGGTTGGAGAGATAGGAGGAGAGCCAGGAGAGGACGGAATCTGTGAAACCAAGGTTGGATAGCGTGTTGAGGAGAAGGGGATGGTCCACAGTGTCGAAGGCAGGTGAGAGGTCGAGTAGGGTTAAGATAGATCGGATTTGGCAAGACGGAGGTCATTGGTGACCTTTGAGAGGGCAGTTTCGGGAGAGTGTAGGGGACGGAAGCCAGATTGGAGACGGTCTAGGAGAGAGTTGGAGTTGAGTAATTCGAGGCAGCGAGTGTAGCCAATTCTGTCTAAGAGTTTCGAAAGGAAGGGTAGAAGGTAGGGCGTTATCTGGAAAGAGCAGTGGGGTCAAGAGAGGTCTATTTTAGGATGGGGGAGATGTAGGCATGTTTGAACGCAGAGGGGAAGGACCCATTGGATAATGAGCGATTGAAGATGGAAGTTAAGGAGGGGAGGTAGGAAGGGGCAAGAGTTTTCATAAGATGAGAGGGAATGGGGTCTGAAGCGCAAGTGGATGGAGTAGCACTTGAGGCAGGAGGAGATCTAATCTGAAGATACTGCTGGGAAGGATGGGAGAGTAGCAGAGAGGGTTGAGAGCTGGAGGGATGGAGAATAGGGAGGGGTGGCTCAGACCTGAGCCATTTTCCTAATGAAGTAGGAGGCCAGATCGTTGGGGGTGAGGGATGGAGGAGGGGGAGGAACAGGGGGGCCTGAGGAGGGAGTTAAATGTCAGGAACAGCTGACAAGAGTGATGGGCATGGGTGTCAACAAGGGAGGAAAAATAATTTTGCCTGACAGAGGAGAGGGCAGAGTTAAGGCAGGAAAGGATACATTTAATGGGAAGGTGTTTAGGTGTTTAGACTTTCGCCAGCAGCATTCAGCAGCTCGAACATAAGAGCGAAGGAGGTGAACAGTGGCAGTGATCCAAGGCTGTAGGTTAGTGGTGCGAGAGCTGCAAATCAGTCAATCAATCGTATTTATTGAGTGCTTACTGTGTGCAGAGCACTGTACTAAGCGCTTGGGAACTACAAGCTGGCAACATATAGAGACGTTCCCTACCCAACAGTGGGCTCACAGTCTAGAAGGGGGAGACAGAGAACAAAACCAAACATATTAACAAAATAAAATAAATAGAATAGATATGTATAAGTAAAATAAATGAATAAATAGAGTAATAAATACGTACAAACATATATACATATATACAGGTGCTGTGGGGAAGGGAAGGAGGTAAGGCGGGAGGGACGGAGAGGGGAAGGAGGGGGAGAGGAAAGGGGGGCTCAGTCTGGGAAGACCTCCTGGAGGAGGTTAACTCTCAGTAGGGCTTTGAAGGGAGGAAGAGAGCTAGCTTGGCGGATGTGGGGAGGGAGGGCATTACAGGCCAGGGGGATGATGTGGGCCGGGGGACGACGGCGGGGACAGGCGAGAGCGAGGCACGGTGAGGAGAGTGCAAAGGGAAAGGGGAGAGAGTGAGTTGAGTTGAGCAGAGATAGTGGAGTTGAGAGCAGTAATCTGGTCATCAAGAGTGGGTAGAGAGGATAGGGAGGTGAGGTGGGGTTTCATGCACTGAATCCATACAAGTTCACAGCTCTATTATAATGTTTAGGATTCTCTCTCCTTCTGTCACAGGAATTACTTTTTTTTCTTGAAGGTTGTGCCAAAACAGTTAAGCTCTGGGCTATTTGGGAGATTATCTGTTTGCCTACTCAACTCCTTTAATTTAGGAGCAGCCTTGCGTACAGTGATGTTGAGTCGGATTCTCCATATGTGTGTTCAGGGAAGAGGTATATGGGTGTGCCGAAATGCACACACATGCCTATTGGTCATGCACCTGAACTGGACAGGTAGCAGCCTCTGAGCCTTGGAGAAGCAGTGTAGCGTAGTGGATAGAGCATAGGCATGGGAGTCAAAATATCATAGGTTCTAATCCTGGCTGTGCCACTTGTCTGCTGTGGGCCTTGGGCAAGTCACCTCACTTCTCTGGGCCTCGATTACTTCATCTGTAATATGGGGATTAAGACTGTGAGTCCCATGTGGGGCAGTGACTGTGTCCAACCCAATTTGCTTGTATTCCCCGCCCCCCCCCCCCCAACTTAATACAGGGCCTGGCACCTAGTAAGTGTTTAACAAATACATTATTTGTTATTATTATTATCATTATTATTATTACCCCGAGTGAAACACGGAGGGCTGGGGGAATTTCTGGATCCTAGGATTGGGCTGTTGGCTACAGTTCTCCCTGCCTTTCAATCAGTCAATGGTGTTCATTCATAAAGTTGTATTTATTGAGCACTTACTCTGTGCAAAGCACTATATTAAGTGCGTATTTATTGAGCACTTACTCTATACAGAGCATTGTATTAAGCCCTTGGGAGAGCACAATACAATAACATTGATGGAAACTATCTCATACCTACAGTGAGCTTATAGTCTTCCAAAGTGGAGTAAAAGTCATCAGTCTCCCCCTTCCCCCTTCATATTTTCAGTCTGGATGGCTCCATTGTCGTTAGTTCCTCTTCCTTACAAAATCTTCATCCTCTCATGTGGGCATCTCATAACAATCTCCATGAGTCTGCAAGGCCTAGCTCTTCTCAGATCTAAATGTCTCAAGCCACCACTATGCCTCAACCCCTTGCTACCTCACTCTCCCTCTGTTCTCTGTCCCACTATCCCTCTGTCATGTAAGAAGACAATTTTGTTCTACCTGTTGTGGTCACGGTCTTCTCAGACCCTATCTGCCCTTGTAGTAGTAGTAGTAGTAGTAGTAGTAGTAGTAGTAGTAGTAGTAGTAGTAGTAGTAGTAGTAGTTATACTGTTAGCTCCATATGGGACAGGAACTGTGTCTGATCTGATTAACTTGTATCTATTCCAGTGCTTTGTGTCAAACATCGTTTCAAATAGTTACTATGTGTCAAACAGTGTTTTACATATAGTAACCCCTTACCACATACCATAATTAGTAGTAGTAATTGTAGGCAGTAGTAAGCGTAGTAGTAATAGTATTTGTTGAGCTCCCCTAGGTCTGATGCACTATACAGCCAAACTAGAGCCCACACCCATCATCATCAATCGCATTTATTGAGCGCTTACTATGTGTAGAGCAGTGTACTAAGCGCTTGGGAAGTACAAATTGGCAACATATAGAGACAGTCCCTACCCAACAGTGGGCTCAAAGTCTAAAAGGGGGAGACAGAGAACAAAACCGAACATACTAACAAAATAAAATAGAATAGATATGTACAAATAAAATAAATAAATAACTAAATAGATAAAAAAATATGTACAAACATATATACATATATAGAGGTGCTGTGGGGAAGGGAAGGAGGTAAGATGTGGGGGATGGAGAGGGGGACAAGGGGGAGAGGAAGGAAGGGGCTCAGTCTGGGAAGGCCTCCTGGAGGAGGTGAGCTCTCAGCAGGGCCTTGAAGGGAGGAAGAGAGCTAGCTTGGCGGATGGGCAGAGGGAGGGCATTCCAGGCCCGGGGGATGACGTGGGCCGGGGGGTCGATGGCGGGACAGGTGAGAGCGAGGTACGGTGAGGAGATCAGCGGTGGAGGAGCGGAGGGTGCGGACTGGGCTGTAGAGGGAGAGAAGGGAGGTGAGGTAGGAGGGGGCGAGGTGATGGAGAGCCTTGAAGCCCAGGGTGAGGAGTTTCTGCCTGATGCGCAGATTGATTGGTAGCCACTGGAGATTTTTGAGGAGGGGAGTGATATGCCCAGAGCGTTTCTGGACAAAGATAATCCGGGCAGCAGCATGAAGTATGGATTGAAGTGGAGAGAGACACGAGGATGGGAGGTCAGAGAGAAGGCTGATGCAGTAGTCCAGACGGGATAGGATGAGAGCTTGAATGAGCAGGGTAGCGGTTGGGATGGAGAGGAAAGGGAGGATCTTGGCAATGTTGTGGAGCTGAGACCGGCAGGTTTTGGTGACAGCTTGGATGTGAGGGGTGAATGAGAGAGCGGAGTCGAGGATGACACCAAGGTTGCGGGCTTGTGAGACGGGAAGGATGGTAGTGCCGTCAACAGAGATGGGAAAGTCAGGGAGAGGGCAAGGTTTGGGAGGGAAGACAAGGAGTTCAGTCTTAACAGTCTCAACCCAGAAATGTGACCTCATTCTACACCTGAAGGAAGAGGACCTAGAAGGTAAGTCAGCATCTCTCCCTGCCCACCACTCATTCTACACACATTCCATTCATCTATTCCCCCCAGCATGCGTGACAACTTCAGCCAATGGTCCACATGACTTCTATTAGGAGCCAGGTACAAGTCTACTACCTCAGAAGTGAAGGTTGGGACCTCTGCCACACCTGCCATCTTTTGGTCACTGAAGTCATAGAGGCTTTGATCAGGGTGGATGGATGCACCCTATAGCCTTGGATCTTTAATAAGCTCCACAAGATTTGGACTGGGCCAGCTACTCTGAAGCTGTTCTAAGCCTGGCCAGGGTCCCACATCCAACACTAGTGGAGCATGCGCTTGGAAGATGATAAGTTCGAAGCAAGGAAAGCCCGGCTCAAGGGGACACCTTTGGTAGACAGGCTCTCTACTATTTTTTTTTAAGTTTATGGCATCTGTTAAGGGCTTACTATGCATCAAACATTGTTCTAAGCGCTGGGGTAGGTACAGGCCAATTAGGTCAGACACAGTCCATGTCTCACATGGAGCTCACAGTCTAAGTAGGAGGGAGAACAAGTATTGAATCCCCATTTTGCAGTTGAGGAAACGGAGGTACCGAGAAGTCACGTGACTTGCCCAAAGTCACACAGCAAGAAATTGACAGAGTCAAGATTAGAACCTGGGTCCTCTGACTCCAAGGCCCGTACTCTTTCTGCCAAGGCACACAGCTTCTCTACTTCCCCTGATCAACTCTATGGGCAATAGTTAAGTTTGAAACTGTCAGTGAGGCAAGAGTCCATGTGCAAGACAGATCGCAGGGGAAACTGTTGGAGGGTCTAGTAAAATATAAAAATGAGGAACTGGAGAATGGAGTTCCTAGCTCTAGTTCTGGTGGCCGGGGGTAGAGGATTCTTTTGAGTCTCTCTTCTCCCTTTCTTTCCCCACACTGAACTTGTCACAGAGATGGAACTAGAATTCCCACCATCACCACCAACCTGCCGCCAACCTGCCGGAACAGGATTTCCTGATGTTGCCGCTTCTCCTGACTCATTCCAGTGACTCATTCCAGAGCCTTTTCTGGCACCTTGTGACCAGCCCCAACTCTACAGGGCTACCTCTGTCATTCTGGGCTGGGTTAGGGAGCCTTGAGAAGTTTCTCAGGCCTCCAGTCGACCCTGTGTTTGGGTTGTCTGATCTGAAACTCTTGATGGTCTTTTGGCTTAATCTTCCTTGTCCAATCTCTTGTGCTTGAGTATCTGAGAGTCCATCTCTGGGAATATGCCTAATGACCTTTACTGACCGCCTTTAGATGTGAAAGAACAGCAGGGTTTTCCTGACCCCAGGCATCAAAACTATGGAGGTATTGGGTGACCACTTTCTGTTTTTGCCTCTCAGACTGGTGACAATATCAAATACTAGGTAGTTGTGGTAACAAACATTTTTTTCACTTTCACCCCTGCTCCCATCTATCTCTATCTCCTTGGGTTGCTCATCCCTAAGTACTCTTCCCTCCCCTCCATCTCTTTCCTCCCTTCCCTCCAGCTCCAAAACCCCAACTATCCTCTCTTCTCCCCTTTCCTTCAGTCAATCAGTGGTATTTATTGAGTTCTTACTGTGTGAGAGCGCTGTACTAAGCGTTTGAGGGAGTACAATATAACAGATTTGGTATCCACGTTCCCTTCCACAGTCTGAAACAGCATGTCTCTTGCCATTTCTTCCCCTTCCTGTCCCTGTTCTTGTTTCAGCACCTCATTCTGTGCTTTTCTCCGGGGGTGGACTGTGGAAAAAGTGGGAAGAGTGAGAAAGCAGGAAGGAGATGATACCTTTCTGACTCAAACAAAACGTTTACCATTCATTTTAAGATGCTGCCTTTAGTTTGTGGGGGGAATGAGAGGTGTACGAAAGAGGAGAAAAGGAAGACTTGAATCTGTTCTGAAAGAAGGGCTAGAGATAGAACAGACCAACACTTTCACCAAGTGCCTCTCCCACCCAGATTATCCAGAAATTTCCCAAGATGGGTCTTGCAAACGTATTTCCAATATTGTGCTTCTGTTCTGGTCACAACTTCAACTGAAGCAATTGGTGCATTATTTGTGTTGACTGGGCCTGGGTCTTTCTAACCACTATCCAACAGTTTGAAAGCCCTGGGAATGGTCAGTTTCTAACCTGGGTAGGGCCTGGATAGAGGGATAGAATGTCTCATGACCCCAGGACTGCTGTGCATAAAAGGAATTCAACAGAGATACATTAGAGGACAGAGCCCTTTCTGCCTAGGGAGAATGCTTTCGTAGTCAATGGTATTTATTGAACGCTTACTGTGTGGAGAGCAATGTACTAAACGCTTGAGAAAATACACTGTAAACCGACATGTTCCCTGCCCACAATGAGCTTACAGTTTGGAAATCTCTTCTCCAATAGCTGACTCCTCCAAAGAGGAGGTCCATTTTTATGGCAGCCCAGCAACCCATCCACACACCCAGGATCACCTAGCAGGACTTAGGGATCCACTGCATCCACTGCATTATGTTGCCAATTTGTACTTCCCAAGCGCTTAGTACAGTGCTCTGCACATAGTAAGCGCTCAATAAATACGATTGATGATGATGATGATGATCTCCAACCTGCAGGCGACCCACAACTGTCTTCCCAGTGGAATAAGAGGCAAAGACCCTGCCTCTTCCACCCTTCTGGCTTTTTTTAATGGTGTTTGCTAAGCGCTGACTGTATGCCAGGCACTGTATTAAGTGCTGGGGAAGATACAAGCTAATCAGGTTGGACACACTCTATGTCCCATGAGGATCTCATGGCCATAATCCCCATTTAACCAATGAAGCAACTGAGGCACAGAGCAGTGACTTGCACAGGGTCACATAGGAGAGAAATGTCAGAACTGAGATTAGAGCTGAGATTAGAACACAGATCCTCTGGCGCCCAAGGCTGTGTTCAATCCACTAGGCCATGCTGCTTCTGAGCCATTCCAAATCTGCTAAAAGATTGGTTGATGATACCAGCCTGGGCCATTAGTTTATCCCACCTCCACAGAGTTTCACGGTATCGGTTGGAGCAACTAATTCTCACCCAACTCTCAATTATGTAGACTACTCTGTCACCTAGGATGAGACTTTGCACCAGGAGAGGCATTCTCCATTTTTGAGCAGGCTGTGAAGTATGATGGGAAGTCTTAATGCCTTGGTCATCACCTCCGGATAGAGGACGCTCTCACCCTGAAGTGCCTCTAGGCCATTAATCAAATGCTTAATAACGTCTAGGGCCTTCTTCTGTGATGACACTTGGAATGAATGCATTCTCTATCAGGTATTCGCTTGTGTCACTGAGAGAAAGCTTAAAACCAACTGACAAATTTGTCCCTTTCCCTGCTCTTCCCTCACCACCACAAGCCCCTCTGTCTTTTCCTTTTCTTTCTTTTTTTTTGTAAATGGTATTTGTTAGTGCTTACTATATGCCAGGCACTGTAGTAAGCACTGAAGTGGATACAACATAATCAAGTTGGACACAGTCCCGGTCCTTCATGGGGCTCAAAGCCTTAATCCCCATTTTACAGATGAGGGAACTGAGGCTGAGAAGTGAAGTGACTTGCCCAAGGTCACACAGCCGATAAGTGGAGGAGTTGGGATTATAACCCGAGTCCACTGATTCCCAGGCCTACGTCTTTCCAAAGTGCCATGCTGCTTCTCACAGTGGATTCAGATTGGTTCCTAACAGCTCTCACTTTCAGGAGCAGTTGCAGGCTTATGCAAACATTGATCCCTAAAATTGGACACTAACCTATTTAAGTAGCTTCCTTTGGGCTGGAATAATTTGCCAAGCAGTTCCAGTGCCTCTGATTTGATCTTGGGCTTCTCCAAACTGTTTGTATTTTCTGATTTGTTTAATCTAGTGCAGAATCAATGAATGAAAGCACACTTTGGCTTCATAGCTAAGCATCATGATATGGATGTGGAATGCTGTCACAGATCATTCTTCCTAATAATGTCCCTCTTCCGATTGTTGATTGGAGAAAGAGTTAGCATTGGTTTGTTTTGAAATTCACATGGAGTTCCCATCTTCTAAGACCTGCTTCGCAGGAATCAAATTATAAACACCCCATTCTCCAGTTAATGACTATGATATGCCTGGTACAATGTGATATTCAGTGGAGGTATAGGGAAAAGACAACGGGAAAAAGACAACAGCCTGTTGCTGAGGAAACATTTATTTTCTTTAAACTAGAACAGGTCTGATAGTGCACTATTGAGTGGGCCTCTCTCATTTCTCCTCATTCGAGATGAGAGAAGGATAAAGAGATAAAAGAAAGCAGCTGTAGCAGTAGCAAAACCAGCTCATAACACCTAAAGCTTGCTAGATAAGCTGAAGTGAGGATGAATACCTCTGTAGCTAAGAAAATCTTTAGTAGTTCATGTAGTGGTATTTCCTGAGCGCCTAATGCAATACACTATAACAAGCTCTGGGGAAATACAACAGACATATGAGACACGTGCATCACTGAGCTTTGAATGCCCTATATATTTTTCTGAAAAAGGTTACCTGAAATCCATGCTTGCCACCTCCCTCACTTGTACAAATATCACCGTTTTCACAGGGTGATACCTATTTATCTTCAGAAGTCACTTTTCTGCTCCATAGTTTCCTGATGGCATTTTTCATCTGGACACTTCTTAGGGTGTAGATGAGGGAGTTTAGCATAGGAGGTATAATCGTGTAAAATACTACAATAGCTTTATCCATGGGGAAGGTGGAGGAGGGCCGCATATGCACAAATATACACGGAACGAAGAACAGGATGATGACCGTGATGTGGGAGACGCAGGTGAAGAGCACATTACGCCTACCCTCTTTACTGTGTGTTTTCAGGGAGCACAGGATCATGATGTAGGAAATCATCAACATGATGAAGCTTGATGGACAGATCAACCTAATGTTGGTGGCTACAAAGAGGTCGGGGGTGTGGGTGTCTGTGCAGGAAAGGTTCAGCAAAGGGTTCAAATCACACATAAAGTGATTGATGACGTGGGGCCGCAGAAAGGTAAATCGACCATGAAGAGAATCTGGATGGTTGTGTGCACCAGGCCTCCCGTCCAGACGACCCCCATCAGCACACTACACACACAAAGGTTCATGATGGTCGTGTAATGCAGCAGTTTATATATCACCACGTAATGGTCATAGGCCATCACTATGAGGAGAATAACTTCGGCCCCACCAAAAAATGCTCTCCAAAGACCCGAGTCATACAGTCTCTGAAATACATGATTTTCTTCTCACAGAGAGAGTCGACGATTAGTTTAGTTGTGCTGACAGAAGAATAGCAGGCATCGATAAACAACAAATAGGCCAGAAAAAAATACATGGGGGAGTCCACAGTCTTACTGGCAGTACGGTGACAACAATGATCATATTTCCCACGACAGTGGTGATGTAGATGATTAAAAAAACACCAGAGATGACTTTCTGTATCCTTGGATTCGGTGTAAGTCCCAGTAGAATGAATTCCGTCACGTTGTTTTCATTACCCATCAACTCGGGCTGGGCGATGAGGGCACAGGTGAGAGCTGCAGATTCTTTATAGAGAATGATGATTCTCGTTAGTTTTGCTTTGAAATGATCAAGCAACAGAACTCAAAGTACCACATCTCTATCATCTTATCAATTTTCTCTGAACCCCAGGGCAGGATGGGAAAACATTCATTGTACTCAATTCACATAGTGGGAAATTGAAGCAGTTCAGGTTAACTTAACACCTCAGATCTGACAGACAATAACTCTCCCCCACTTCATTCAATCGTATTTATTGAGCGCTTACTGTGTGCAGAGTACTTTACTAAGCGCTTGGGAAGTACAAGTCTGCAGCATATAGAGATGGTCCCTACCTAACAACGGGCTCACAGTCTAGAAGGGGGAGACAGACAACAAAACAAAACATGTAGGCAGGTGTCAAAACCGTCAGAATAAATAGAATTTCCTCTAAGGGGCCTTCCCTGCCTATTTCCCCCTTTTCTGTTCTCCCACTCCCTTCTGCATCACCCTGATTTGCTCCCTTTATTCACCCCCCCACCCCCAGTCCCACAGCACTTAACGTGCATTTCTGTAATTTATTTATTTATATTAATAAATAATATTAAGTACTCATGATGATACAAGTTGATCAGACTGGACTCAGTCCCTGTCCTACATGGGGCTCATAGTCTTAATACGCATTTTACCCGTGAGGTAACTGAGGCATAGAGAAGTTAAATGTCTTGCCCTCCCACAGAAGACAAGTGGTGCAGTTAGAATTAGAACCCCGGTCCTCCTGATTCCCACCCCGTGCTCTATCCACTAGGCCATGCTGCTTCCTAGGTCCTTGGTGGAAAATGCATAGCAGCCCTGTCAGAAAAAGGAAACTCAGATAGGTTTCAATGTGGACATTGAGTAGATGAGAGTGGATTTAGGAAGCTATCAAATTTGTGTGCTTAGCAAAGAGAGACCACCAAGATTAGTGATAATAATAATGATAATAGTGGTATTTGTTAAGCACACGGTCTCTGTCCCACGTGAGTCTCACAGTCTCAATACTTATTATACGGATGAGGTATCTGAGGCCCAGAGGAGTGAAGTGACTTGCCCAACGTCACCCAGCAGACAAGTGGCAGAGCCTGGATTAGAAACCATGACCTCGGTTTATGAAAATGGCAGAGGTTTAAAGACTTCGTACCACAAAACAGGAAATGTGTCAACAACTCCGAGCTCCTGATGATCAAAACTAAACAAATGTCTACAAAATCCTGCCATGATATTTACAGTTTAGGCTAGATTATGCAGGTAAACAATGGTGGGATACCAGCGTGGAAGAGATCAGGTACATGCTGAATGCCACAGTCTAAGGGCAAGGGAGAACAAGGAGGGAATTGCCAATTTACAGATGAGGAAACTGAGACACAGAGAAGTGAAGTGACTTGTCCAAGGTCAAACAGAAGACAAGTGGCAGGGTTAGGACAGAACTCAGTTCCTTGGACTGTCAATCCCATACTCTTTCCACTAGGCCACACTGCTCCCAGTTGCAATATGTTTATAAAAGAATCATTTCAAGACAATATCAAGTGAATGTAAGTATAGACCTAGAAAGATACTTGGATATTTTTGTGAGCTCAGGGAAGAGAATCTATTTGTAGACATCACCAAAAATATTAAAGAGTAATGATGAAAATGTGTTTTTTTAATGTGAATGCAAAGTAAAAAATCAGGAAGCCTGAAAAACTTACATTAGTCACAGCCCCCTCGGCCCTGGACCTGCTAGTGTCCATGTCCTACACCGCGGTGCCCCCCATTCTGAACCCCCTCATCTACAATCTGAGGAACCGAGACATGAAGGCAGCCCTGGGGAGGATCCTTGGGGGACATCCATTCCTCCAAAATAAAATCCCCCTCTCTTTGCCCTGACATCAGCACCCTGATGTCTCCTAGCCTCCGGGTCTTTGCCAGCAGCGGCGGTTAGCAGCAGGGAATAGATTCATCGAGAATTTCTGAGATCAATGCTCCGTACTCACTTATTTTCTACGTTCCCTGATGACCACGTTTCCTTCTCCCCTCCCGGTTCAAATTCCCTACTGGATTCTAGCCTGCTCTCTGACTCGGGTGGTCAGCAGTGCTTTTATATCAGACAGTCCCGTTTCTATACTACTATTAGTACTACTAATAAAAACAATATTTATTAAGTGCTTACTCCGGTGCATTGTCCTAGGCACCGGAGTAGATATAAGATCAGGTTGGACACAGTCCCTGTCCCACTAAAGGTTGAGAGTCCAAATAGCCTCGTGGAAAAGATATGGACCTGGAAAGTCAGAGGACCTGGACTCGAATCCCACTTCTGCTACTTGCTTGGTGTGTGACCTTGGGCAAGTGACTTCTTTCTCTGTGCCTCTGTTTCTTCAACTGTAAAATGGGGACTGAGTACCTATTCTCCCTCCTACTTAGATGGTGAACCCCAAATGGTAGTTCCTTGTCTGCCTTGATCAACTTGTTGTCTACCCCGGTGCTTAGAACAGTGCTTGACGCATAGCAAATATTTAACAAATACTATAATTTTTATTATAATAAGTAGGAGGGAATAGGATGAAGAAACGGAGGCACAGAGAAGATATGTGACTTGCCCAAGATCACACAGCAGACAAGGGGCGAAGCGGGAATTAGAACCCAGGTCCTCAGACTTACAAGTCTGTGTTTTGACAGCTAGGCTGCACTGTTTCCAGCTGGCCTGTCCCCTGTCCGGTACAAATTCATCTCCCCATTCCTTTATGTCTTGGAACTTTAGTTTCAATGCCCAAATTTCCTTTGCTTCATATCCTATTTACCCGTTCCCCCGCCTCCCAAGTGGCATCGTGTTCCCGAGGAGTGGCGAGGGAAATTCAGTGGTCTTAGAAAAGTGCAGATAGGAAGCCCCTACCCCCTAGATAACTTGTAGGATTTATAAAATTGGTAACGAGACTGAGTCCCATGTGGGACTCACTGTGTCTGAGTGCTTAGTACAGTGCCTGGCACATAGTAAGCCTTTAACAAATGCCATTATTATTATTATTGTATCCACCCCAGCGCTTAGAACAGTGCCCGGCACACAGTAAGAGCATAGCAAATACTGCAGTTATTATCAGTGGCCCAGTCTGAGCCCTACTGAACCTCGGGGATGAAGGTACCGACGGGGGCCGGGGTCTCATAGGTAGCGAGGTCTCTCGGGCCGAGCCCAGGGCTGGTTCTCCCTGGGGACCCCTTTCCCTCAACCATTAACCTGAAACAGTGGATTCCTTCTCTGAGGGGACACTGAGGTAATCAGGGGACCATTGAGACCCGGTTACTCCACAGAGCCTTTCCTGTCACAGCCACAAATGCGGGAGAGCGGACGAGGACAGAAAGTGAGCATCCAGAACCTGCCTACAGTGGCTGTCTACGATATTGGCTGGCTCCGGTGAGTTTGAGTAGGGGGAGCTGTGTTGGGCTGAAGGTTGTGATGGCGTCGAGAAAACACCTCTTGCCAGGTTCCTCATACAGCTCATTGTAATAATAATATTACTGATTGTGGTATTTAAAAATAATAATTATAATTGTGGTATTTATTAAGCGCTTACTGTATGCTGAGCACTGTTCTAAGCACTGGGTACTTGTTAGATGCTTACTATGTACCAGGCACAGTACTGAGCTCTGGGGTAGATACAAGCAAATGGGGTTGGACATTGTCCGTGTCTCACATGGCATGGTATTTATTAGGCACTTACTATGTGCCGAGCACCGTTCTAAGCGCTAAAGTTTTACAAATGAGGTAACTGAGACACAGAGAAGTGAGGTGACTTGTCCAAGGTCACCTAGCAGACAGGTAGTGTTACCTTCCTCACTCAAGGGACGCTAAAGCATGTCCAGAGAGGCCAAGCATCCTGATTATGCTGGACAGTTGAATTTGACAGTTATTGTGTCCCCAGGGAAGTGATAGAGTCAGGGGTCCGTCCCCTCTCCTTCCTCCCCCACCCAGACACCGAGGCTATGCCCAAGCTCAGATGGACTTCGGTGAACTCTACACAATGATGTGCATAATAATAATAACAATAATAATAATAATGACTGTGGTATTTGTTAAGTGCTTAGTATGTTCCAGGCACTGTACTAAGCGCTGGAGTGGAAACGGGCTAATAGGTTTTGACAAAGTCCTCGTCCCATGGGTTTTGACAATGTCCCGGTCCCACGTGGGTCTCACAGTCTTAAGTCTCCATTTTTTAGGTGAGGATACTGAGGCACAGAGAAGCCAAGTGACTTGCCCCAGGTCCCACAGCAGACAAGCCCAAGACAATGCTCTATCCACTGGGCCACGCTGTCGTATTGTTGTGATCTGACATTGCCCACGTGACGTCAAGTGCCTCGGGGGCTTAGTATCCATCGGGACTACCACTAGACACCATTGGTATAACTGGACTCCCCGAAATATTAGCGTTCACATTCCGGGGTGAGCTCACAGTCCATCCTCCAACACCAGGGATTCCTGCACCCCCACCCCCACTCCTTGCCATTGACATTAATCAATCAAAAATGGTATTTATTGAGCCCTCACTTTGTGTAGAGTACTGTACTAAGATCTTGGGAGATTAAAATAAAATAGAAATAGCACCCAATTGCCCCCTGCTCCAGCTCAGGAAGAACTCAGTAGTATGTATTGAATGCCTACTTTGGGCAAAGTACTCAACTAAGCATTTACGAGAATACAATATAATTGAACCTGGGTTCTAATCCTGCCTGCCGTGTGACTTTGGGCAAGTGACTTTACTTTTCTGGGACTCAGTTTCTTCATCTGTAAAATGAGGATTGAATACCTATTCTACCTCCTACTTTGACTTTGATCCTCGTGTGGGTCACGGACTTTACCAAACCTGATGAACTTGTATCCACCCCAATCCTTAGAACAGTGCTTGACATATAGTATGTGCTTAACAAATACCATTTTTTTAAAAAGCCAGAATCATGAGTTTAGTGACTTGGGGTGAGCAGTGAGGATTGGATTTTGAGTCTCTATATATCAACTGTGAACTTTTTTCCCAGCATTTAGTACTCAGTAGGCACCTAATGAATACTATTGCTGCTACTACTACTACTACTACCAGCCTATGTCCGGCCCATTACTTGGCACATTGCGTAGGCCATTAAAACCCAGGAGGACATAGGTTGTAATCCAGGCTCTACCACTTGTCTGCTGTGTAACCTTGGGAAAGTCACTTATCTTCTTTGCGCCTCTATTTCCTCATCCATAAAATGGGGATGAAATCCTAAGCCCTCCTATTTATTGCAATAATAATTATAGTATTTGTAAATCATTTACTGTGTTTCAAGCACTGCTCTAAGCACTGGGGTAGTCGACAAATTAATCATGTCAGTCGAGGTTTCTGTCTCATTTGGGGTTCACTGTATAAGTAGGAGGGAGAACAGGTACTGAGTCCCCATTTTACATTTGAAGAAACAGACACAGAGAGATGAAATCACTTGCCCAAGGTCACACACCAAGCAAGTAGTGGAAGTGGGATTCGAACCCTGGTCCTCTGACCTTCATTCATTCATTCATTCGATCGTATTTATTGAGCCCTTACTTTCCAGGCCCTTGTCTTTTCCACTAGGCTATTTGGACACAGAGCCTTGTGTGGGACAGGGACTGTCAACCCGATTATCTTGCCTCTATTCTGTCATTTAGTACAGTGCTTGGCACACAATAAGTGCTTAATAAATAATATCATAATTATTATTTTATTATTGAAACAGGATTTTCCAGTATAAAACAACTGCTGACCACCCGAATGTAAGAGAAGGTTGGAATCCAGGAGAGGAGTTGAGCAGGGAGAGAAGATAGAAACGTGGTCATCAGGGTAGGTAGAAAATAAGTGAATCTGGAGCACTGATCTCAGAAATTATCGATAAATCTGTTCCCTGCTGCTAGCCGTCGCTGCTGGGAAAGACCCGGAGGCTAGGAGACTTCCCGGGAGGCTGATGTCAGGGAAAAGAGAGGGGGTTTTTATTCTTGAGGAACGGACAACCCCCGTAGAACCCTCCCCAGGGCAGCCTTCACGTCCAGGTTCCTCAGGGTCTAGAAGAGGGTGTTCAGAATGCGGAACAGCGCAGAGTAGAAGATGGACACCAGCAGGTCCAGGACTGAAGGGGAGTCGGTTACGGGTTTGAGGTAGGCGATGGTGGCCGTAGAGAGGAAGATGGTGACGACGACGAGATGGGGCAGGCAGTTGGAGAAAGCTTTGGCCCAGCCCTCGGCGGCCAGCATCCTCAGCACAGCCCGGAAGATGAGAGCATATGAGACGACAATGGAGACGAAGGAGATCAAACCGAAGACGCCGCCGATGGCCTCACTAGCTTTGATGACAATGTGTGTTTCAGAACGAGAGGCCTTCAGCAGGGAGTGGATATCGCAGAAGATCTGCTGGACCTTGTGGAGCCTCAGAAGCTTAAGGAGAATGTCTCGGCTGAGTACATCACTCCAAATAGCCCCCTGCTGAGCCAATAAATCTCCACTATTTTGACACAGGCCCCGCGGTCCACGATGATCCCATAGAGCAGGGGACGGCAGATGACCACGCAGCGGTCGTAGGACATCGCCATGAAGATGAACAACTCCGAGCTGGCAAACAGGATCGCCAGAAAGATTTGAGCCACACAGCTCCAATAATAGATGGACCATTCGTAGGTCAGGGTGTTGAGGATGGATTTGGGGGAGGTGATGGAGATGAGGCAGAGGTCGAGGACGGACAGTTTCCTGAGGAAGAAGTACGTGGGGGTGTGGAGGCGCCGGCCAAAGGCGGGGACGGCGTCAATGAGGAGATTCCTCGTCAGGGCCGCCAGGTAGACCAGGAGGAACAGTGCCGCAAGGACCAGCTGCAGTTCCCTGACCTCCGAGAAACCCAGCAGGAGAAATTCCGAAACCTCAGTGAGTGTGGCCATTTCCTTGGAGAATCTGCAGGTTGCCAGAAGAGGCACAGAGAAAGGACTTAATTCCTTAAAGAAATAAGAAAAATCTCCACTTGGGGTTTCCGGTGGGAGCATTTCGTTTTAATCACTTAGTCCATCGTATTTATTGAGCACTTCCGGTGTGCAGAACACTGAAATAAGAGCTTGGGAGAGGACAAAAGATGAAAGTTGGTAGACACATTTCCTCCCCACAAGGAGCTTACAGTCTATGGGGTAGACAGTCATGAAAATAAATTGCAGATCAATCAATGGTATGTATTAAGTGTTTACTGTGTGCAGGGCACTATACTAAGAGTGTGGGAGAGGATAATATAAGAGCGTTTGTATACATGTTCACTGCCCTCGACAAGCTTACAGTTTAAATGATGAGGAAGACATCAGTAGAAATAAATCATAGATATGGACATAGGTACTGCGGGGCTGAGGGAGGGATGATAAAGGGGGACAATTCAAGTGCAAGGGCGAAGCAGGAGGGTGCAGAAAAGAGGAAATGAGGGCTTAGACTGGGAGATGTACCATCAATAAAGCTTTGACGGTGGGGAGAGTGATGCTGTGTCTGATATGAAGGGGGAGAGAGTAACCCTGCCTGGGATGACTGCAATATGCTACTCCCACCCAGACGAATCCAGAGAAATCGAAGTATTAATCTCACAAGGGCACACAGCTATCCAGGGACAAAGCCGGGACTTGAATTCAAACCACCGGATACCGTTTCTGGGCTCTTCCCACTAGGTTACACTACCTCTCCCTCCCTATTATCTCCTTTGCGTTTCCTGAAACCCAAGACTCTGGTAACTGTGGGCGTTTGAACTTATTCTCACATCCTCTCTAGAACCCACAGGTAGTTAACGACGCAATATTTAATGAAGAGCAGGTTATGGGAAGAAGTGATTAGGTATTAATGAGTAATACTAACAACAGTACTTGTTAAGCAATTACTATGTGCCAAGCACTGTTCTAAGCGCTCCAAGCTGTATCGTGTTGGACAGAGTTCTTGTCCTACATAGGGTTCCCAGTCTAAATAGGATTTAATCCCCATGAATCAAAGAGGAAATTCTCATGCAGGGCTGAGATCCCCTCACTCACAAAGTCAAGCTGTACTCTCCCAAATCCTTAGGAACTCACCTGAGAGAAGGGGGCTCAGATTCCCATGGAAGAGGTCTCAACCGGGAAAGCAACCTGGAAAGAATGAGGAACTATGAGTCAGGATAGTCGGGTTGCAGTTCCACCTTTCCCTAGTCTTTGGCAGGTCCCTTCAATTAAACAATTATTCAGAGGTATATTTTGAGCACGTACTGTGTCTGAACCCCTGAACCCCCTGAACGCCCTGAACCCCCTCATCTACAGCCTGAGGAACCGGGACATGAGGCCGCCCTGGGGCGGGTTCTTGGGGATCATCCATTCCTCAAGATTAAAAGTCCCCTCTCTCTGCCCTGACAATGGTCCTCTGAGATGATTCCTAGCCCTGCTCTGATTTTCCCCTTTCTCTTCTCTCTCTCCTCACCCTTCAGTGACCTCCGAGCTTCCACACCCTTCCCTGATCACAGTGTTCATTCTTTTATTTTTTTTATAGTATTGTTAAGCACTTACTAGGTTCCGGGCACCGTTCTAAATGCTAGGGTATAATAAGGTTGGACTCAGTCCATGTCCCACATGAGCTCACAGTCTTAATCCCCATTTTCCAGATGATAATAATGATTATTATCCTCCTCACCGTACCTCGTTCTCGACTGTCCCGCCATCGACCCCCGGCCCACGTCATCCCCCGGGCCTGGAATGCCCTCCCTCTGCCCATCCGCCAAGCTAGCCCTCTTCCTCCCTTCAAGGCCCTACTGAGAGCTCACCTCCTCTATGAGGCCTTCCCAGACTGAGCCCCTTCCTTCCTCTCCCCCTCGTCCCCCTCTCCATCCCCCCATCTTACCTCCTTCCTTTCCCCACAGCACCTGTATATGTGTATATATGTTTGTACATATTTATTACTCTATTTATTTATTTATTTTACTTGTACTATCTATTCTATTTATTTTACTTTGTTAGTATGCTTGGTTTTGTTCTCTGTCTCCCCCTTTTAGACTGTGAGCCCACTGTTGGGTAGGGACTGTCTCTATATGTTGCCAACTTGTACTTCCCAAGCGCTTAGTACAGTGCTCTGCACACAGTAAGCGCTCAATAAATACGATTGATTGATCGATTTTGATGATGGTACTTGTTAATTGCTTACTATGTGTCAAGCACTGTACTAAGTGCTTGGGTAGTTACAAGATAATCAGGTTGGAAGCAGTCCCTGTCCCATGTGAAACTCACAATCTTACTCACCATTTTTACAGATGAGGTAACTGAGACACTGAGATGTGAATTGGCTTGCCGAAGGATACACAGGAGACAAGAGGCAGAGTTGGGATTAGAACCCAGGTCCTTCTGATTCCCATCTCTTGTGAGGCTGAAATGAAATCGCTGACGTGAAAGTGCTTTGGAAAGGTAAAAGTGCTATACAAAAAAATCAGATCTTATTATTTTCCGTCCTTACTATGGTATAACACCACAGCATCATTTCCCTTCCCGTTCCCAGACCAATTGGGCCCCAAAAAGTCACAAGGTGGAGGATTTCTGGGGCAAAGAAAGAAAGCTTGTCTTTCTCACCCATTAATAACCTCCTCTTCAAAGCCTTATTGAAGGGTCATCTCCTCCCTGACTAAGCCCCTCTTTCCTAGTCTCCTGCGCCCTTCTGCATCACCCTGACTTGCTCCCTTTATTCATCCCCCGTCCCAGCCCCATTGCACTGGTGCACATATCTATAATTTTATTAATTGATATTAATATGTGTCTCCCCCTCTAGACTGTAAGCTTGTTGTGGTCAGGGAATTTGTCTGTTTATTGTTATATTGTATTCCCCGAAGCGCTTAGTTCAGTGCTTTGCACGCAGTAAGTGCTCAATAAACACGATTGAATGAGTGATTGAATGAACCAAGCCCTTTCCGTTGCCAGCAACTCCCTCCCCCTTCCCATCTAACCTACCCTCTCTCTGTTTTATTGAAGGCACATCTCCTCCTAGAAATCTTCCCCGACTAAGCCCTCATTTCCTCTTTTCCCACTCCCTTCTGCATCACACTTGCACTTGGATTTGCACCCTTTATGATGATGATATTTGTTGAGCACTTACCATGTGTCAAGCACTGTTCTAAGCGCTAGGGTAGATACAAGGTAATCAGGTTGTCCCATGTGTGGCTTACAGTCTTATGCCCCAATTTACAGATGAGGTAACTGGGGTACAGAGAAGTTAAGTGACTTGCCCAAAGTCACACAGCTGATATGTGGCGGAGCTGGGATTAGAACCCACGACCTCTGACTCCCAAGCCCGGGCTCTTTCCAGTAAGCCACGCTGCTTATTCACCTCAGTCTCACAGAGTTTATGTATGCATCCGTAATTTCTTTATTTATATTAATGTCTGTCTCCTCCTTCAGACTATAAATTCATTGTGGGCAGGGATCAATCAATCAATCAATCGATCGACCGATTTTATTGAGCACTGTACTAAGTGCTTGGGAGAGTCCAAAAGAACAATATAATAGAGTTGCAAGACACTTATCCTGCCCTCAATGAGCTTATAGTCTAAAAGGACATTAAGATAAATAAATGAATTACGAATATGTACATGAGTGCTGTGGAAGGCTTTTTACATAAGGTTTTATCAGGGAAGGCCTCTTGGAAATGATGTGATCTTCCAGAAGAGACGGGGTCCAAGAAAGGAGAGGATCAGGGGCAGGTATCTCAATCGGGGTCCGAGACAGGAAAGGATTAAGGATGGGTCCGTGAATCCGGGTCTGAGAGAGGAAAAGATCAGGTAAAGATCTGGGAATAAGGGTCTGAGAGAAGAGAAAATCAGGAAAACGTCTGGGAATCAGGGTCCAATAGAGGAGAAGATCAGGGACATGTCTGTGAATCAAAGTCTGAGAGAGGGGAAGAACAGTTCTCTTCAGTTTCCCAATCCCTCCTACTTGGGGGGCACCAGTGGCTGTTAGATGGGGTGGTAGGTAATTACTCCAATCTCTGGGGGCCTATTCCTTCGTGTTCCTCCCCAAGGCGAAGTCGTGATGCCATATAGCATTTGATACTCTGACTTTCTGTGCTGTGGTCGGGATTCCTGCCCGTGACCTCGGGGAAGGATAAGACTGAACCCCGGAGCAGATATCCCCTAACTGTCCACCCCGGGAGTCGAAAGACGAATCCAGCTCATCAGCCTCTCTCTTTTGGCCAGTCAAATTGATTTTCTGTTCCCAGAAGCGGTTAAGGACAGGGAATGTTTTCAACTCTATTGTATTGTCCTCTACCAAGCACTTAGTATAGTGCTCTCTCTCTTTCTGTCTGTGGTAAGCGCTCGATAAATATCACTGATCGAGTGATACTTCCGGGCACCCGAACAGTAAAGGAGCAGGGGACAGCAGTTTCCTGAAGATCAAGGAGTGAGTAAGAGGGTCTGTGTGTTCTTTTAGTTGGGGAGTGGGGGGAATCAGATGGGGCAGCCGTGGAAATGGGGGTTCTGAACTGAATTCGAGTTTCCAAGTCTGGGTTCAGTCCCCTGTGATGGGAAGGTGTCCTGAATAGAATAGGCTGGTAAATACTGTCTCCCCCTCCAGAATGTAAGCTCCTTATGGGTAGAAAACACATCTACCAACACTGCTATATTGTACTTTCCAGGCGCTTAGAACAGTGCTCTGCACAGAGTTAAGCGCTCAGTAAATACGATTGAATGAATGAATGGTGAGTATTCGATCAATACCATTGATTGTACTGTACTCTCTCAAGTGCTTAGCAGTAAGCATTCAATTAATACCAATGATTTATCGATTGATTTGATTGTGTCTATCAGCTCTGTTGTATTGTTCTCTCCCAAATGCTCAGTACAATGCTTTACACACAATTGTATTTATTGAGCGCTTACTGTGTGCAAAACACTGTACTAAGCGCTTGGGAAGTACAAATCAGCAAAATATAGGTATTGGGATGGTCCCTACCCAACAACCTGCTCTAGAAGTCTAGAAGGGGGAGACAGACAAAAAAAAAAACAAGTAGACAGGTGATAGTCACCTGTCGCATCTCAATAAATGTGTGACTGATTAATTGATTCAGTCCCCATCTAGCTCCTTGTGGGAAAGGAATGTGTCTATTAACTCCGTTACATTGTTCAGATTGTACTCTCACAAGTAAGCGCTCAATAAATATAATTGATTGATTGATTTGATTGTCTGAAATCAGGTCCTATCACAAGAAGCCTTAATGGCCTCCAGACAGACATGACCAACATCTCCACGCTGAGGGAATTTCTCCTACTGGGATTCTCGGAGGTCTGGGAGCTGCAGTTGGTCCATGCCGCACTATTCCTCCTGGTCTACCTGGCGGCCCTGACGGGGAAATCTCCTCTTCGTCGCCGTCACCACCCTCGACCAAAGCCTCCACATCCCCATTTCTTCAGACATAAACATAAATAAATCAATTCTGGATGTAACTCATGAATTGTAATTTACAATATAATGTAATACAATATAATATACTATAATATAACACAATATGTCTGTGGATATAATACACTTTATTCACACACACCCCTCAGCCCCACAGCATTTATGTACAGAGATGTAATTTGTATGTTTATACCAACGTCTGTCTCTCCTTCTTTGACTCTAACTACGCTCTTTGTGGGTAAGGAATGTGTCTACCAACTCTGTTATACTGTACTCTCCTCAAGCACTTATTACAGGGCTCTGCATACAGTAAACACTCAATAAACATGATTGATTGACTGGAATGTACATAGGTGCTGACTGACAGCGCATAATACTAAATAATGATAATAATTTAACCATTAGATTGTAAGGTTCTTTAGAGAAGGGGTCATGTTAACCTCTGCCCACAGTAAGTGCTCAATGAATACGACTGATTGACTGATTGATCCCTGCCCACAATGAATTTACAGTCTAAAGAGTGAGGCAGACATTAATATAAATAAATAAATTATGGATATATACATAAGCTGCGTGAAACTGAGGGTGAGGTGAGAGAAGCAGCAAGGCTCATTAGAAAGATCACGGACTTTGGAGTCAGGGGTCAAAGGTTCAAATCCAAGCTCCACCAATTTTCAGTTGTGTGACTTTGGGCAAGTCACTTAACTTCTCTGTGCCTCAGTTACCTCATCTGTAAAATGGGGATTAAGACTGTGAGCCCCCTGTGGGACAACCCGATCAACTTGTAACCTCCCAAACGCTTAGAACATTGCTTTGCACATGGTAAGCGCTTAATAAATGCCATAAAAAACTTGTTCTATTGTACTCTCCCAAAGGCTTAGTACAGTTCTCTGCATACAGTAAGCAGTCAAATACCATTGATTGATGTTGTTAGGCTATGCTAAGTGCTTATTTTCTAGACCATTTCTCAATCATTCAATCGTATTTATTGAGGACTTACTGTGTGCAGAGCACTGTACTAAGCGCTTGAGAAGTACAAGTTGACAACATATAGAGACGGTCCCTACCCAACAACAGGCTCACAGTCTATAAGGGGGAGACAGACAACAAAACAAAACATGTGGACAGGTGTCAAGTCATCAGAATAATTAGAAATAAAGCTAGATGCACATCATTAACAAAATAAATAGAATAGTAAATATGTACAAGTAAAATAGAGTAATAAATCTGTACAAACATATATACAGATGTTGTGGGGAGGGGAAGGAGGTAGGGCGGGAGGGTGGGGATGAGGAGAGGAAAGACGGGGCTCAGTATGAGAAGGCCTCCTGGAGAAGGTGAGCTCTCAGTAGGGCTTTGAAGGGAGGAAGAGAGCTAGCTTGGTGGATGTGCAGAGGGAGGGCATTCCAGGCCAGGGGGAGAACGTTGGCCGGAGGTCGACGGCCAGACAGGTGAGAACGAGGTACAGTGAGGAGGCTGTAGGGGTGCAAGTGCCGATATCCAGGCCCCCATAATCCTAGAGTAATTATATTCCTCTATCATGTCATTGAAAATGTACCAGCCTAGGTTTTCAGCACTAGTATTGAAATTGTAAATCCGAGATACATATCGGGAAACCAGACCATCAGGTCTGAGACACCACTCTAAGACATCTGGTGATGCACACAACAACTAAATGGATAGAACTTTTCCTCAGGTATCCGCATGATACACTTATGTCACGTCACGTTACGTTACAGGTGTGATCTAGTGGACACAAAAAGACAGGGTGGTCAGTTAAGACATGTCAGTCAAGCATGCTTTAGTAGAAAGAGCAAGTCAGGGCGAAACAGAAGGGAGTGGGAGAAGAGGCAAGGAGGGCTTAGTCAGGGAAGCCCTCTTGGAGGAGATGGGCCTTCAGTAGGGCTTTAAAGCAGGGTAGAGTAATTGTCTGTTGGATTTGAGGAGGGAGGGCGTTCTGGGAGAGAGGTACACTGCCAGAAGGGTAGCGGTTTGGATGCAGAGGAGAGGGCGGATCTTGGCGATGGTGTGGAGGTGAGACCGGCAGGTTTTGGTAACGGATTGGATGTGTGAGGTGAACGAGAGAGCGGAGTCGAGGATGACACCAAGATTGCGGGAAGACACCAAGGAAAGGGAAGGGGGAGGGGGGATTGTGCAAAAGTGACATTGCGGTGCGAGAAGGAATCTGACAGCTCCTCCTTTTCCGGTGAGTCTGGGGGAATGGGAGAAGAAGAGGCCTCCGCTAGAGAGAGCAGCAGAAGAGACCGTGTCATACGGAGTGAGACATGTTTCGGTTAGGGGAGGAGGAGGAGAAAGCTGGAAAGGAAGAGGTCAGAGATAAAAGAGAGCTTACCTATAATGGAGCGGGGTTCCAAAGGCCACACGTGGCAGCAGTTGTGGAGGGAGGGGAGGGAGGGGGACGGGTGGGAGGAGTGGGAGGGTTTGGATTGGAATGAGTTGGCGGGGGCCTGGTCAGGGAGAGGGGGAAGAGGGGTGGTGATGAGAAAGGAGAACTGAGATGGGTCGGAGGTGGGGAGGAGGAGAGGGAGGGCATTGGAAGGGATGGGTTGAGGGTTGGCACGGGTACAGAGGGATTCTGGGGAGGGTGTGAAAGGGAGGGGTGGGGGCGGGGGAAAGGGAGGAAAAGAACTGGTGGGGAGAGGGGAAGGGGAAGGTGAGGACTGGGAATGGCAGTTGGTAGCAGGGGAATTGATAGTTCATGATGAGGTCAGCAAGGTAAATAACAGCACAGCGGGTAGTTAACAATTAACATGCAGTAGCTATAATGCAATAGCAATAATGAAATAAGCAGATGAAATCACAGAGAGTAGTTAACAATTAACATGTGATGGCAATAATAAAATAAGCAGATGACATCACGGGGAGCAGCTAACAATTAATATACGATATCAATAAAATAAGTAGATGATGACATCACAGAGAGCACACAGCACACAGCAGACAAGTGGCCGAGCTGGGCTTATAACCCATGCCCGTCTGACTCCCAGGCCCGTAATCTATCCACTAGACGACACTGCTTCTCTTATGTATTCAGTTAATTAGTGGTATTTATTGAGGGCTTACTGTGTGCAGAGCATTGTATTAAGGTCTTGGGAGAGTATAATACAAAAAAGGTGGGAGACACATTCCCTGCCCTCAAGAACGTTACATTCTTGTACGCACTACTCACTACAGTGGAGCGTCTCTGATTTGATATATATATTTAACTGTCTTTTTCATCTATTTATTCAGCACTTACTATGTGCACAACACTGTACTACGAGTTTGGGAGAGTACCATACAACATAATTAGTGGATATGCTCCCTGCCCTCCCTCCCTAGATTGCAAACTCGTTATGGGTAGGGAACGTTTGTGCTTATTCTCTTGTTTTCTGCCGTCCCAAGCGTTTAGAACAGTGCTTTGCACATAGTACATGCTCGATAAATACCATTGATTGATTGATTGCCAGTAACAGGTTTACAGTCTAGAAGGTGGGAAGTACAGTATTCTGCACACAGTAAGTGCTCAATAAAGCCACTGATTGATTTATATTTATATTTACATAGATGTCTGTCTCCCCTCTAGACTGTAAACTCATTGTTGACAGGAAACAAGTCTACCTACTCTGTTGTACTGGACTTTCCCAAGCGATTAGTATAGTGATCTGCACAGTAAGTGCTCAATATATACCTCTGACCGATCGATTGATTGATTTACTGATAATTGACTGAATACACAATCCTGGGTAATTTGGATGAAAATATCATTGACAGATTTGTTCCTGAGGCAAAGTCAATTCCAGCTCAAACTGTTCTGGTTTCAAATGTTACTTCCTGGGTCACTCGTATGGCGTAAAACTGAAGATGGCCAACAGGAGACATGCCTAGTAGATAGACCGCGTGCATGGGAGTCAGAAGGACTTGGGTTCTAATCCTGACTCTCACTTGTCTGCTAAGTGACTGTGGGCAAGTCTTCACTTCTCTGGGCCTCACTTCCCTCAACTGAAAAATGGGTATGAAGACTGTGAGCCCCATGTGGGACAGGGACTCTGTCAAACCTGATTACTTTGAATCTACCCCAGTGCTAAGTACAGAGCCTTGCACATCATAAGAGCTTAACAAATACCATAAGAAAAAGTGTCCGACCTGTTTGACTGGTTTTGTCTGTGGGAACGAGGTTCTCATGCTTACCATGCTTAGTAGAAGGAGCATCAAGCAGAAGGAGTAATCAATTAATCATATTTATTGAGTGCTTTGTATGTGCAGAGAGCTGCCCTAAGCAATTTGGAGAACACAATGCAACAGAAGTAGTAGACACTTTCTCTGCCCACAACGAGCTTACAGTCTAGATGGGGGAGAAAGCGCACTAAGGTGTAAAGATCGCTGACCATTGGGAAACAGTGGGGCCCGTCTTCCTAGAGCACGGGCCTGGGAGGCAGAGGACTTGGGTCCTAATCCCGTCTCCCCCAATTACCTGCTGGGTGACCTTGGGTGAGACACTTCACTTCTCTGTGCTTCAGTTCCCTCATCTGCCAAATGGGGATTTAGTCCTGTTCTCCCTCTTACTTAGACCGTGACCTCCATGTAGGGCCTGAATATCTTGAATCAGCCCCAGTGCTTGGTAGAATGCTAGGTACATAGTACGCACTTAACAAATGCCACTGTTATTAGTATTATTGTTACTCATCCTGGGTTCATTTACCAGTGTCAACCGTCAGTCTGACGTGGGGAATGGGTATTTTCTCTTCAGGATGGAAGCGATTTCCCCAAGGAAAAGGCTCAGGGCGGCCTTCATATCCCGGTTCCTCAGGCTATAGATGACGGGGTTCAGGGCGGGGGCCACCACGGTGTAGAACACGGACACCAGCAGGTCCAGAGCTGAGGAGGAGTCTGAACGTAAGCTTGAGGTGGGCAATGGCAGCTGTGCAGAAGAAAGTGGTGACGACGACGAGGTGAAGCAGAAAGGTGGAGAAGGTTTGGCCCGGCCTCAGCATGGCTCGGAAGATGTGCACGTACGAGGTGATGATGAGCACGAAGCAGAGTGAAGGCAAGCAAACTGCTGTGGTGACGTGTACATCGATGGCGACGTGGGCCTCGGAGCAGGTGGTCTTCAGCAGGGACAGGGCGGTGCAGAAGAACTGAGGGACGGCTTTGGACCCGCAGAATCTCAGGGAGAAGGTGGAAGCCACAAACACGACTCCCGTCAGCCCCCCGCTGAGCCTTGGGGCGGCGGCCATCTTCCCACAGGCCTCTCAGTCCATGATAATGTCATAATACAAGGGAAGGCAGATGGCGGCATAGCGGTCGTAGGACATGGCCGTGAGGACGAACTACTCAGAGCTGGCAAACAGGATCACCAGACAGCCCTGCGCCGCACAGCCCAGGAAGGATATGGAGTGGCACTGCTTTAGAGAGACAGGAATGGATTAGGGGATGGTGACAGAGATGTAGCGGAGATTGGCCACAGACAGGTTCTTGAGAAAGAAATGCATTTCTCAGTGTAGGCATCGGTCGAGGATGGTGACGGTGACGATGAGCAGATTCCCCGTCAGGGTCGCCAGGTAGGTCAGGAGGAACAGCGTGGCATGGACAGACTGCAGCTCCCGGACCTCCGAAAATCCCAGCAGGAGGAATCCCGTCAACGTAGAGACACTGTCGACCTCCAGCGGGATACCTTTAGACTTCTTGTGATAGATCCTGGTTTCAATCACATTTATTGAGCACTTACTGTGTGCTGAGCGCTGTACTAAGCCCTTGGGAGAGTACTATATAAACTGTAACAGTTTGTAGACACGTACCCTGCCCACAATAGACTTGAGGGGGAGATACACATTAATATAAATGAATAAATTATGGATGTGAACCTAAGTGTTTTGGGTCTAAGGGGGGGGTGAATAAAGGGGTGAATGAAGACAAGGATGAAAATACTCAGAGAGAAGCTTAGAGACTGCAGTATTATTTTGGGCAGAGAACGTGTTTGCCATTTCCTAGTTGTACTGTAATAATAATAATAATAATAATAATAGAATTGTTAAACGCTTATTATGTGCCCAGCACCGTTCTATGCGCTGGGGTAGATATAAGGTAAGTGAGTTGTCCCACGTGGGGCTCACAGTCTTTATCCCCATTTTACAGATGAGATCACTGAGGCACAGAGAAGTTAAGTGGATTGCCGAAGGCCACACAACAGATAAGTGTCGGATCCGGGATTAGAACCCACATCCTCCACAGATTCTCATGCTTGCTTTGTCACATCCACCCATCTCCCCTCTCCTCAAAAGCTTCCCGTGGTTGCCCATCTCTCTCCACATTGAACACCAACTCCTTACCTCCAGCTTTAAGGCATTCAAATCACCTCTTTCCTCTAATCAGTCAGTCCCTCAATCGTATTTATTGTGCCCTCTGTGTGCATAGCTGTACTAAGCACTTGGGAGAGTATAATATAAAAATGAACAGGCCCATTCCCCTCCCACAATGAGCTTACAAACTACCTGACTTCTACCTGACCTCCCTAATCTCCTACTATAACCCAGCCACTTTCCTCCTTAAACACCACCTTATTCACTGTATCTCGATCTCATCTATCTCACCGCTGACCACTTGCTTACGTCCTCTCTCTGGCTTGGTAGTCCCTCCCCTTTCATATCCATAAGCACTTTGATACTCAGCCCAGCCTTACAGCAC
The DNA here is from genome assembly GCF_015852505.1 of Tachyglossus aculeatus. Lineage (NCBI taxonomy): Eukaryota > Metazoa > Chordata > Mammalia > Monotremata > Tachyglossidae > Tachyglossus > Tachyglossus aculeatus. Next base: position 1,219,320 of record NW_024044838.1, on the reverse strand, counting down.
TTATACCTATATTCTTATTCTCTACTGTTTTCCCCCTCCATTATTTACTTTAATGTCTATCTCCCCCTACAAGCCAATTAATGGTATTTATTGAGCACCTACCGTGAGCAGAGCACTGTATGAAGCATTTGGGAATGTACAATATGACATAATTTGTAGACACAGTCCTTGCCTATAAGGAGGGGGAGAAAGAGATTACTAGATTGTAATTTTCTTTTGGTCAGGAATTGTGTCTATCAACTATAATTCTCACAGGCTCAGTACAGTGCACAGTGAATAGTAAGTGCTCAATGAATACCACTGATTTATTGATTGATACTACTATTATTATTATTACCAATCTCCATACGGATATAAAGATATGGGCATATATCTAAACCTCTTTACTGTAACCTCTCATATTGTTCCTGATCGGAGTTTCTTGTGTAAATCAATTCATTGTATTTACTGAGCATTTACTGTGTGCAGAGCACTAGACTAAATTATTAGGAGAATACAACAAAGTTAGCAGACACTTTCCCTGCCCACAAAGAACTTACAGTCTTATATTTACCACAGTACTCACCAACAGTTCTTGGGACATACTAAACACTTAGCAAGTAGCACAGTTCTTTTTGTCTCGTTGGTCCTGGACGCAGGTTGGGGTGACAGGAAGGTCTGGGCGGGAGGGGGATGTCAGGATCCTCCCTCCTCCCCTTGGATGTCTTGTTGGCTGCACCATCCCCTCAGAAGATGGCAGGGTTATTTCCTGGGGGATTCCCCGTGAGAGGACGGGCCCGGGACTCTGCTGACTTTCCAGATATCTCCGAAGGCCGGGATCATGGGATCCCTGTAGTACTGGCCCTCACAACCTAAATAGCTGCCCAGTTCCGTGGTTCCCTCTCTGGGATTCATTCCTAGAACAACATCAATGGACTAATCATCATTTCCTTTCCGGAATTAATAAAAACCTTGGGGATTTGAAGCTCATTACATGCCAGTAATTAGGACCATCTGAATATCTCAGCAAAAGTGATGTGGACTAATGGAAACAGTCCAGGCCTGGGAGTCAGAGGACCTGGGTTCTCATCCCAAATCCACCAGGGGTCAGTTGTGTGACCTTGGGCAAGTCATTTTACTTCCCTGTTACCTCCTCTGTAAAATGGGAATAAAGCACCTGCTCTCCCTCCCTCTTAGCCTGTGAGCCCTATGTTCGTGAGGGACAGTGTGCAACCTGTTTATATTGTATCTACCACCCTGCTCTTACTAGCAGGGACAGAAGTAGGAAGTGTAGTCAGCCTGCACTCATTCATTAATTAATTCACTCTTTCAGTGATATTTATTGAGCGCTTACTGTGTGCAAAGCACTGTACTGAGCTCTTGGGAGAGAACAATGGAACGATACAACACTCCCCCTCCACTCTGCCCTCTCGACTTCATACTCCACTTTCAGCTGTGAGGGTCTCCAGGAGAGGTCCAGGGAAGGGGGATGACGGGAGGAAAATTGTCTCGTAGATCAATATATCAATCCAGTTCATTTAGACCAGTAAATCAATGGTATTTTGTGAGTGCCTACTGTATACGGAACACTGTATGAAGTGCTTGGAAAAGTACCATACGACAGACTTGGTAGACACATTCCCTGCCCACAAGGAGTTTACGGTCTAGAGGAGTCAATCAATCAAAGATATTTATTGAGCTCTTACTGTGTGCACAGCACTGAACTAAAACCTTGGGCGAGGACAATGAGATAGGGTTGGTAAACATGCTCCCTGTCCACAATAAGCGTAAGGTCAAGAGGATACATGAACAGGTAATGAAATACCTATTCAAAAATATTTTTATTTCAGGAGGAAGCCGAGGAGAAGCAGTGTGGCTTAATGGATAGAGCACCGGTTTTGGAATCAGAAGTACCTGGATTCTAATCCTGCCTCCGCCACATGTCTGCTGTGTGGCCTTGGGCAAATGACTTCACTTCTCTGGGCCTCAGTTCCCTCATCTCTAAAATGGAGACTAAGACTGTGAGCCCCATGTTGGACAGCGACTGGGTTTAACCCGATTGTCCTAATTGTGTCTAAGCTCTCCCGAGTGCTTAGTTCAGTGCCTGGAACAAGGTAAGGTCTTAACAAATACCAGGGAATGGTTGGAGGAATGAAATCTAAGAGGGCCTCGCTGTTCATGGTCTAAACTGTTCACAGGTCAAATCTCACCTTTGCTGGGCTGCAGCAGCATAGGGAAGAGTCGAGGGTGGAGACTAAAGTTTACTGTGCAGAAGGAGGCAATGGTAAACCACTTCGGGATTTTTACCAAGAAAGCTCTATGGATCCACTACCAGAACGATTGCATATGGAGGTGGGGCGTTCTGGGAGAGATGTATCCATGGCATCGCTATGGGTCAGAGACGACTCGACGGCAGAGTGCTTACTATGTGGAGAGCACTGTACTAAGCACAAGGGAGAGAACAGTAAAACGAAGTTGGTATACATAGTCCCCGCCCACAATGACCTACAGTCCAGAGGGTGAGGCAGACATTAATATAAATAAATAACTAAATATCAAATATGGACATAAGTACTGTGGAGCAGTAGGTGGAGTGAATAAAGGGTGCCAATCCAAGGGCACAGATGATGCAGAAGGGAGTGAGAGAAGAGGGCTTGGTCTGAGAAGGCCTTTTGGAGGAGCAGCGTGGCCCAGTGGAAAGAGCACGGACTTTGGAGTCAGAGGTCAAGGGTTCAAATCCCGGCTCCACCAATTGTCAGTTGTGTGACTTTGAACAAGTCACTTAACTTCTCTGTGCCTCAGTTACCTCATCTGTAAAATGGAAATTAAGACTGTGAGCCCCCTGTGGGACAACCCGATCACTTTGTAACCTCCACAGCTTTTAGAACAGTGTTTTGCACATAGTAAGCACTTAATAAATGCCATTATTATTATTATTGTGTACCTTCGATATGGCTTTGAAAGTGGGGAGAGTAATTGTCTGTTGGACATGAAGAGGGAGGGGCGTTGCAGACCAGAGACAGGACGTAGGTGAGGGGGTCGACAGTGAGGTAGACGAGTTAGAGGTACAATGAGTAGTCTGGCATTGGAAGAGTGAAGTGGGTGGGCTGGGCTATAGTGAGACAACAGGGTGGTGAGGTAGGAGGGGGCAAATTGATGTGGAAAGTTTTATTTGACTCTCGGTAAATGGGTCTTAGCTCAAACCTTTCCTCTGAGCGGTCTTCATGTCCCTGTTCCTCAGGGCCATCCCCTCACACCCAACATATTCCACAGGGCAGCCTGCATGACTCTCATCTTCAGGACCATCCTCTCATGCTCAGCCCCTCCCCATGGCGGCCTTCATGTGTCTCCGTTCCTTAGGACTATCCCCTCACAGGCAACCCTCTTTCCAGGGCGGCCTGCAAGTCCCTGTTTCTCAGAGCCGTCCTCTCACACCCAGTCCCCTCCCCATGGAGGCTGTCATATGTCTCATTTCGGCAGGACCATCCTGTCACACCCAACAACCTCCCCACGGCGGCCTGCATGTCCCTGTTCCTTAGACTGTTGATGAGTGGGTTCAGGGTGGGGGACAGTACAGATTAGAACACGAAAACCAGCAGGTCCAGGGTCGAGGGAGAGTCTGACACGGGCTTAAGCTAAGCAAAGGCTCCAGTCGAGAGAAAAACGGTGACGACGGCGAGGTGGAGCAGGCAGGTGGAGAAGGTTTTGGCCTGACTCTCGGTGGACGGGAACCTCAGCACGGTCGAGAAGATGAGGATGCAGGAGACGACGATGGAGATGAAGGACATGAAACTAAAGACGATACCCACAGCCACGCTGACATCAATGATAACCTGCGTTTCTGAGCAGGCGGTCTTCATTAAGGCGGGAACGTCCCAGAAGAACTGCTGGATCACGTTGGACTCACAGAAGCTTAATGTGAACGTCCCGGCTAAGTGCATCTCCTAGAAGAGCCCCCCGCTGAGCCAGGAGACGGCCTCCATCTTCCCATAGTCCCCTCGTTCCATGATGAGGTCGTGGTGCAGGGGGTGGCAGTTGGCAGCGTAGTGGTCATAACACATCGTCGTGAGAAAAGACAGCTCTGAAACAGCAAAGGAAACCACTAAGAAGAGCTGGGCAGCACAGCCCAGAAGGGAAATTTGTTTATGGTCGGTCAGGGAGTTGAGCATGGATTTGGGGACGGTGACGGAGATGAGACACATTCACTGAATGACAGGTGCCTGAGGAAGAAGAAAATGGGGGTATGGAGGCATCAGTCGAAGGTGGCAATAGCGACGATGAGGAGATTCCCCGTCAGAGCCGCCAGGTAGACCAGGAAGAACAGCGCGGCATGGACCAGCTGCAGCTCCCGGACCTCCGAGAAACCCAGGAGGAGGAATGCTGTTACCTTTGAGATGTTGGCCATGTGCGACGGGATGCCTTTAGGCATGTTATGGGAGGACCTGATTTCAGACGGTCAATCAATCGATAAATCAATCAATCGTATTTACAGAGCGTTTACTGTCTGCAGAACGCTATGAGAAGCCCTTGGAGAGTATGCTATAAACAGTGTAACAGAGTTGGTAGACACATTCCCTTCCCACAACGAGCCACCGTTCTGGAGCAGGGGACAGACATTTATAGTAATGAATGATTTACAGATATGAACACAAGTGCTGTGGGGCTGAGGGAGGAGTGAGTAAAAATAAGGATGAAAACACTCAAAGAGAAGGTTCGAGACTTAAAGCTCATTATGGGAGGGGAAGTTTCTGCTAATTCTGCTGTGAGGCCAAGGACAAGTCACTTCGCTTCTCTGTGCCTCATCTATACCTCATCTATAAAATGGGGATTAAGACTGTGAGCCCCATGCCGGTCAGAGACAATGTCCAACCCGATTTGCTTGTATTTGCTTAGTACGATACCTGGTACATAGATACACAAATATCTATCTAATATCTAAACAAATAGCACAATTATTATTATCAATTCTGATATAGTGTTCTCTTCCGAGCACTTAGTACAGTGCTCTGCACATAGTAAACATAGTAAATAATCGATTGATTGTGCGATGGGGGCAACATCGTGGAAGGAACCTCATCTTGTCATTTCTGTCTTGATTCAGGACAAATCATTTCCCCTATCATGATGCCCATTTTATTCTTCATTATCAGCGAAGATCAAGTCTACACAGATTCCCCCTGCTTGTTTTGTTATATATGCCCATCTCCTCTCTCCTCAATAGCCTCAAGTCGTTACACAACTCTCTCCATATCAAACACCAACTCACATCAGCTCTTTCCCTTCTACCTGATGGCTAATCTCGTACTATAACCCAGCCCGGACTCTTTGCTCCTCTAATGCCAACATATTCGCTGAACCTCGAAATCGTCCATCTCTCCACTGACCCCTTGCCTACAACCTCCCTCTGGCCTAGAATTGCCTCTTCCTTCATAGCCAACAGATGATCATTCTCCCCTGCTTCAAAGCCCTATTATTCATTCATTCATTCATTCAATCATTCACTCGTATTTGTTGAGCGCTTACTGTGTGCAGAGCACTGTACTAAGCGCTTGGGAAGTGCAAATTGGCAACATATAGAGACGGTCCCTACCCAACAACAGGCTCACAGTCTAGAAGGGGGAGACAGAGAACAAAACAAAACATATTAACAAAATAAAATAAGTAGAATAAATATGTACAAGTAAAATAAATAAGTAGAGTAATAAATACGTACAAACATATATACATATATACAGGTGCTGTGCTGTGCTATTAAAATCACACCTCCTCCCAGAAGCCTTCCCTGACTAACCTCTCACACCATCACTCTATTTCCATTCCCTTCTGGGTCGCCCACAAACTGAGGTGCGAACCCCATAAGCACTTTGATACTCACCACAGCCCCACAGCACTTACATGAGAAGGATGGCTTACAATGAGAAGCACCGTGGCTTAGTGGAAAAAGCACGGGCTTGAGAGTCAGAGGTAGCAGGCTATAATCTCGCCTCCACCTTTTGTCCACTATGTGACCTTGGGCAAGCCACTCAACTTCACTTATCTCTTCTGTAAAATGGGGATTTAGACTGTAAGTCCCCCTTGTGATGATTTGCTTACCTTGTATCTACCCCACCTCTCAGAATGGTGCTTGACACATAGTAAGCACTTAAGAAATACCATTATTATTATTATATCCATATTCTTATTCTCTACTGCTTCCCTTATCCGTAATTTACTTTAATGTCTGTCTTCCCATATTAGTAAATCAAAGGTATTTATTAAGCACTTAGCATGTGCAGAGCAGTGTTTTAAACACTTAGGAGAGTTCAATACAACAAATTGGTAGATTAATTCCCTGCCCACAAGGAGGGTGAGATGGAGATTACTAGACTGTACGGTCCTTTTGATAAGGAATTGAGTCTACCAACCTTAATTCTCACGGGTTTAGTATGGTGCTCTGTGAAGAGTAAGTGCTCCATAAATACCATTGATTGGCTGATTGATACTGCTATTATTACTATTACTAATTTTCATATGTCTACGAAGATAAAGAAATATATCTATACCTCTAGACTATAGATTCCTGCTCTGGACTGCAAACCTGTTGTGACCAAAGAACATGTCCCTTAACTCTCTTATATTGTACTCTCCCAAATGCTTCTTAGAGTCCTCTACACACAGTAAGTGCTCAATAAATATGATAGATCGAAAGATCTAAGCACTGATTGACTGATACTCCTAATATTGCTACTATTTCAAATCTTCATATATATGATTGACTGATACTACTAATACTATTACTAACATTACTAACCCCCATATAACTTCAGGGAATCAGGAATAGACAATCAATCAGTCAATCAATCATTAGGATTTGTTGAGTGCTTACTATGTGCAGGCTAAGGGATTAAACGTTTGGGAGAGTATAGTACAATAAAATAAGCAGACGATTTACCTGTACTTAACACATGGAGAAATTCCTCCTCTCAGATTTCTCTTCTGCTCTGGACTGGGAAATGGGTCACCTCCATTTATCTCGCATAAATCTGTGCAGGAACAGAATAAAGTTCCCATTTCTGCCCCTCACTTTTCACCTACTCCTCTCCGGAGTCACCAGGGCTGTCCTGGGCTGGGGAGCCTCGACCTCTGCTGGGAGAGAAGCTCACTCCATCTCAGACTGTTCCTGAACTGATTGTTCATTCATTCATTATTCAAGTGTACTTATTGAGGGCTTACTGGGTGCAAAGCAATGTATTAATAATAATAATAATAATAACAATAATGGCATTTGTTAAGCGCTTACTATGTGCAAAGCACTGTTCTAGGTGCTGTGGGGGAATACAAGGTGATCCGGTTGTCCCATGTGGGGCTCACAGTCTTAATCCCCATTCCATTTCACAGATGAGGTAACTGAGGATCAGAGAAGTTAAGTTATTTGCCCAAGGTCACACAGCAGACATGTGGCAGAGCCGGGATTAAAACAAATGACCTGTGACTTAGAACCCCGTGCTCTTTACACTGAGCCACGCTGCTTCTGTAAGTGCTGCTTCTCTATTACGCACTTGAGAGAGTACAATATACCAATGAACAGACACATTCCTTGCCCACAACGAATTTATAGTCTAGATACAGGCTTGCGTCTTACCAACGCAAGTGCTTACCACAGCACTTACCAACAGTTGTTGGGACATAATAAACCGTTAACAAGTAGCACATTTATTTTTGTCTCTTCAGTCCTGGACACTGGTGGTGGTGACAAAAAGGTCTGGGTAGGGGGCGGGAGCTGTCAGGATCCTCCCTCCCCTTCTCGGCTCTCCGAATGGCTGCGCCGTCCCCACAAACGATGGCCAGGTTATTTCCTGCTTGAATTCCCATGGAAGGAGAGGTCCCGGGCTCCGCTGAGACAGCTGACTGTTCAGGAATCTCGGAAGGCCGGGATTGTGGGCTCCCTGTGGTCCCGGCCCTCACAACCTAAATAATTGCCTAGTCCCATGTGGTTTTCCGCTGGGACTCCTTCCGAGAACAATGTCAATGAAATAATCATCATTCCCTTATGAGAATTAATAAAAAACCTGGAGATTTAAACCTCATTTTTTTGCCAGGAATTGGGACCATCTGAATATCTCAGCAGAAGCAGCATGGCCTAATGGAAAGAGCATGGCCTGGGAGTCAGAGGACCCGAGTTCTAATTCCAGCTCCACCGCTGGTCTGCTCTGTGACCTTGGACAGGTCGCTTCACTTCTCTGTTCCTCAGTTCCCTCCTCTGAAAAATGGGGATTCAATACCTATTTTCCCTTTTACTATGAGCCCCATGTGAGATCTGATTATTTTATATCTACCCCAGTGGTTAATATAGTGCTTGGCATGTAGTAAGCACTTAACAAATACCATTTAAAAAAACGATGGGGGGAGGTTACAGGAGGGAAACAGAGAATGGTTGAAGGAATGAAATCTACGTGGGCCACACTGCTCACGGGTCTTGTTTTAAGGAACGGCACGAGGGCAGGGAATGGACACTGTATGACCTCCTAGAACTTTATTGCAGACTCTGGGGGCAAGCACGACCAGAAGCCATTTTAGAAATATCTGGTACAGGACCCATTTTAGGATGCTACAAGGGGTGGCCATTCTGGGATTAGTAGCAATCAATCATATTCATTAAGCACTTACTATGTGTAAGGCAATGTACTAATCATTTGGGAGATTACAATATAACAGAGTTGGTAGACATGTTCCCTGTCCACAGCAAGCTTACAGTATAGAGGGGGAGACAGACATTAATGCCAATAAATAAATGACAGATATGGACATAAGTGGTGAGGGGCAGAGGGTGGAGTGAATAAAGGGTGAAAGTCCAACTGCAGGGGTGACGCAGAAGGGAGTGGGAGAAGAGGGATTAATCACGGAAGGCCTCTGGGAGGAGATGCGCCTTCAGTATGGCTTTGAAGGTGGGTAGAGTCATTGTCTGTTGGACACGAAGAGGGAGGGTGTTCCATGCCAGAGACAGGACGGAGGCGAGGGGTCGACGGGGAGACAGATGTGATCGAGGTACAGTGAGTAGCACTGGAGGAGCAGAGTGTGTGGCCTGTATTTTAGTAGGAAAACAGGGGCTAGATGACTTAGAAAGGATAATTTGACTCTTGAGAAATGGGCCTTAGCTCAAAAGCATCCTCAGAGCGACCTTCATGTCCCTGTTTCTCAGGACCATCCTCTCACACACAGCAGCCTCCCCAAGGCAGCCTGCATGTCCCTGTTCCATAGACTGTAGATGAGTGGGTTCAGGGCGGGGGGCCCCACAGAGAACACACGGACACCAGCAGGTCCAGGGTTGAGAGAGGGAGTCTGACACGGGCTCGAACTAAGCAAAGGCTCCGATCGAGAGAGCAACGATGATGATGGCGAAGTGGGGCAGGTGGAGAAGGCTTTGGCCCGACTCTTGGTGGATGGGAACCTCAGCACGGCCGAGAAGATTCGGACGTAGGAGACGACGATGGAGATGAAGTAGACGAAACCAAAGCCGATACCCATGGACATGCTGTGTGCGACAACGTGCGTTTCTGAACAGGAGATTTTCAGTAAGGAGGGGACGTCGCAGAAGAACTTCTGGATCACGGTGGAATCACAGAACCTTAATGTGAACGTTCTGGCAGAGTACAACGCCTCGAATAGCCGTCTGCTGAGCCAGGAGTTGGCGGCCATCTTTCCGAAGGCCCCTCGGTCCTTGATGACGTCGTAGCTCAGGGGAGCGACAGATTGCAGCGTAGCCGTCGTAGGACATCGCCGTGAGGACTGACAGCTCTGAAGCAGCAAAAAGATCCACCAAAAAGACCTGGGCCTCACAGCCTCTGAAACAGATGGATCTGTTGTTAATCAGGAAGTTGTAGATGGATTTGGGGGCGGTGACGGAGATGTAGCAAGTGTCGAGAGCGGACAGGTTCCTGAGAAAGACATACATGGAGGTTTGGAGGTGCAGGCGTCGATGAGGATATTCCCCATCAGGGCCGCCAAGTAGACAAGGAAGAACAGTGCGGCATGGACCAGCTGCAGCTTCCGGACCTCCAAGATTTCCAGCTGGAGGAAATCTCTCATTGCCATGTCGTTGGCCATATGGTCTGAGGACTGCCTGAGGGTACCAAGAAAACAATTGAGTATCACTCCGAGAAAAACACAAACAAGTGAAATTGTTAGGTTGCATCGGAACTCTCAGATTCTTTTCTCCTGCCTCTGGTCCTGAATTAAGACAAGCACTCAAACCGATTTATTCTTCTGAGAAAGTTTCCTGTTCTGCAATGTTTGTGAGGATTGAGATACTGCAACTCCTCTTATATATCTATACACACTAGACTATCTACCTGGAACGCCCTCTCCCTTCGTGTCTGGCAGATCACCACTCTCAGAAGAGAAGTCACTTAATTTCTCTTTTTTAAAAAATGGTACTCATTAAGCCCTTACTATATGGCAAGCACTGTTCTAAGCACTGGGGTAGTTCCAAGCAAAACAAATTGAACACAGTGTCTGTCCCACTTGGGGCTCACAGTCGTAATCCCCATTTTACAGGAGAGATAACTGAAGCATAGAGAAGTGAGGTGTCTGCCCAGAATAACAAAGCCGACAAGTGGCAGAGCCGTCATTAGAATCCAGATCCTCTGACTGCCAGGCCTGGGCTCTATCTAAGCACACAGTGGCTACCATTTGAGGAAAGATGCCAGCCCTGGTTCTGACCTATGACCTTACATAGTCAGTCAACATCGATTGCATCTATGAGGCAAAACAAAAACACTTCCATCTTGCCTCTACAGGCTCCCCTTTCCTGTTCTTCAGACTCACCGGGGCAGGCCAAGAGGTTTAGGAGGGGACTCTCTCTGTTGGCTTCGGCTGGACTAGGCTGGGCCCGACACCCCTCCCATCTGTCTCCAGGATGCTCCTGGCTGATCCCAGAAAGCTCTGGTGCAGGTACCAAGTATTTCTTCTCAGTCTGCCCTCCCTCACAGAGGCTGAAATACTCTGCCATCGAGCCTGGCTCTATGGAGAGAAGGGAGGGGTTCCTCTGGGAGGACCCGCTCGAAGTTCCTCTCGGGGTTACTCCATAGGAACCCAGCCAGTATGTGGAGACGTAGCGTGACCTGATGTATAGAGCACGGGGACCTGAGTTCTAATACCAACTCAGCAAGCTGTCTGCTCGAGGACCTGGGACAAGTCACTTCACCTCTCCGTGCCTCAGTTTCCTCAAATGTGAAATGGTGATTAAGACTTTGACCCCTATTTGGGATGATTTGCTTGTATCTGTCCTAGTACTTAGTAAAGCGCCTGGCATCTAGTAAGAAATTAACAGATACTACAAATACTATCATTATCATCCCAGACTAAAGTTCTCTTTTCCTCAACTTGCCTCCCCGCCCAGTATCCCTGACTTGCTCCCTTTGCTCTACCCCATGGCCTACAGCTCTTGTGTGTGAATGTACATATCTATAATTCTATTGATTTAGATTAATAACTGTTAACTTGTTTTGAAGTCTGTGTACCGCTTCTAGACCGTAAGGCCTGAGTGGTCAGGGATTGTCTCTCTTTAGTGATGAATTTCCAAGCAATTAGTACAAGTGCTCTGCACAGATTAAGTGCTCAATAAATATTATTGAATCAATGAATGAATGAATATCATTATTATTATTAATTCCATATCCACCACTTGTCTGCTCAGTGACATGATATCTATCAATAATTATTATCTTTTGAATGGTATTTGTTTAACATTTACTGTGTGCCAGGCACTGTATTAAGCTCTGGGTTAGGCACAAGGTAATCAGGATGGACAATCTTCATTCATTCATTCATTCATTCATTCATTCAATCGCATTTATTGAGCGCTTACTGTGTGCAGAGCACTGTACTAAGCGCTTGGGAAGTACAAGTTGGCAACATATAGAGACGGTCCCTACCCAACAACAGGCTCACAGTCTAGAAGGGGGAGACAGACAACAAAACAAAACATGTGGACAAGTGTCAAGTCATCAGAATAAATAAAAGTAAAGCTAGATGCATATCATTAACAAAATAAATAGAACAGTAAATATGGACAAGTAAAATAGAGTACTAAATCCGTACAAACATATATACAGGTACTGTGGGGAGGGGAAGGAGGTAGGGTTGGGGGGATGGGGAGGAGTGAGGAAAAAGGGGACTTAGTCTGGGAAGGACTCCTGGAGGAGGTGAGCTCTCAATAGGGCTTTCAAGGGAGGAAGAGAGCTAGCTTGGCGATTGTGTGGAGGAAGGGCATTCCAGGCCAGGGGAAGGACGTGGGCCGGGGGTCGAAGGCGGGACAGGCGAGAACGAGAAACAGTGAGGAGGTTAGCTGCAGAGGAGCGGAGGGTGCGGGCTGGGCTGTAGAAGGAGAAAAGGAAGGTGAGGTAGGAGGGCGCGAAGTGATGGACAGCCTTGAAGCCGAGAGTGAGGAGTTTTTGCCTGATGCGTAGGTTGATCGGTAGCCACTGGAGATTTTTGAGGAGGGGAGTAACATGCCCAGAGCGTTTCTGCACAAAGATGATCCGGGCAGCAGCGTGAAGTAGACTGAAGTGGGGAGATCAGAGAGGAGGCTTATGCAGTAATCCAGTCGGGATAGGATGAGAGATTGAACCAGCAGGGTAGCGGTCTGGATGGAGAGGAAAGGGCGGATCTTGGGGATGTTGGGGAGGTGAGACCGGCAGGTTTTGGTGACGGATTGGATGTGAGGGGTGAATGAGAGAGCAGAGTCGAGGATGACACCAAGGTTGCGGGCTTGTGAGATGGGAAGGATGGTAGTGCTGTTTACAGTGACGGAAAAGTCAGGGAGAGGGCAGGGTTTGGGAGTGAATATAAGGAGTTCAGTCCTGGATATATTGAGTTTTATGATGTAGATTTGGGCATGGCTCCTCCTCACTCACACTCCTCTCCCCTGTAAATCTATATTACTACCTCATAGAGACCTCCGCTCTCTCGACCCCATCCATCTTTCTGAGCGTCTCACACCCCACCTCGCCTCCCTTTCCTCTCCACCAAATCTCGATGATCAGATTACTGCTCTCAACTCTACCCTCTCTACTCAGCCCGACTCCCTCTCTCCCCTTTTCCTTCGCCGCTCTCGTACCACTAACCCACAGCCCTGGATCACTGCCACTGTCTGCCTCCTTCGCTCTTATACTCGAGCTGCTGAACGCTGCTGGCGAAAGTCTAAACACCATGCCAACCTCGTTCACTTCAGGGTTATCCTTCCTGCTTAACTCTGCCATCTCCTCTGCCAGACAAACTATTTCTCCTCCCTTATTGACACCCATGTCCATCATCCCCGTCAGCTCTTCCGTCCATTTAACTCCCTTCTCAGGTCCCCTGTTCCTCCCCCTCCTCCTTCCCTCATCCCCAACAATCTGGCCTCCTACTTCATTGATAAAATTAAATCCATCAGGTCTGAGCTCCCCAAAGTCACTCCACCGCCCTTCTCCAAGCCCCTGGCTCTCAGCCCTCTTCGGTACTCTCCCATCCTTTCCAGCAGTATCCTCAGATGAGATCTCCTCCCTCATCTCAAGTGCTACACCGGCCACCTGTGCTTCTGACCCCATTCCCTCTCATTTTATTTAATCTCTCGCTCCGTCCCTCCTCCCCTCCTTAACGTCCATCTTCAACCGCTCACTCTCCACTGGTTCCTTCCCCTCTGCATTCAAACATGCACACTTCTTCCCTTCTAGTTATTGCCCTATCTCCCTCCTATCATTCCCTTCCAAACTCCTTGAACAAGTCGTCTACACGCTCTGCCTCGAATTCCTCAACACCAACTCTATACTCGATCCCCTCCAATCTGGCTTCCGTCCCCTACATTCCACCGAACCCGCCCTCTTAAAGGTCACCAATGACCTCCTGCTTGCCATATCCAACGGTTCCTACTCTATCCTAATCCTCCTAGACTTCCCAGCTGCCTTCGACACTGTGGACCACCCCCTTCTCCTCAACACGCTATCCAACCTTGGCTTCACAGACTGTCCTCTCCTGGTTCTCCTCTTTTCTCTCCGGCCCTTCATTCTCAGTCTCTTTTGGGGGATCCTCCTCCCCCTCCCATTCCCTTAATGTAGGGGTTCCTCAAGGGTCAGTTCTTGGTCCCCTTCTGTTCTCTATCTACAATCACTCCCTTAGTGAACTCATTCGCTACCACGGCTTCAACTATCATGTCTACGCTAATGACACCCAAATCTACATCTCTGCCCCTGCTCTCTCTCCCTCCCTCCTTGCTCGTATCTCCTCCCGCCTTCAGAACATCTCCATCTGGCTATCTTCCCGCCATCTAAAACTCAATATGTCCAAGACTTAACTCCTTATCTTCCCTCCCAAACCCTGCCCTCTCCCTGACTTTCCCATCACTGTAGAGGGCCCTACTGTACTTCCCATCTCACAAGCCCGCAACCTTCGTGTCATCCTCGACTCCGCTCTCTTGTTCACCCCTCACATCCAATCCATCACCAAAACCTGCCGGTCTCACCTCTGCAACATCGCCAAGATCCTCCCTTTCCTCTCCATCCAAACAGCTACCCTGCTGGTTCAATCTCTCATCCTATCCCGACTGGATTACTGAATCAGCCTCCTCTATGATCTCCCATCCTCCTGTCTCTCCCCACTTAAATCTATACTTCACTCTGCTGCCCGGATCGTCTTTATGCAGAAATTCTGGGCATGTTACTCCCCTCCTCAAAAATCTCCAGTGGCTACCAATCAACCTACATATCAGGCAAAAACTCGGCTTTCAGGCTCCCCATCACCTCGCCCCCTCCAACCTCACCTCCCTTTTCTCCTTCTACAGCCTAGCCTGCACCCTCCATTCCTCTGCCGCTAACCTCATCACTGTGCCTCGTTCTCGCCTGTCCCGCCGTCGACTCCCATCCCACTTCCTCTCCCGGCCTGCAATGCCCTCCCTCCGCACATCCGCCAAGCTACCCCTCTTCCTCCCTCAAACCCCTCCTGAGAGCTCACCTCCTCCAGGAGGCCTTCCCAGACTGAGCCCGCTCCTACCTCCCCCCTCCCTCCCCCTCCCCATCCCCCGTTCTTACATCCTTCCCCTCCCAACAGCACCTTTATATATGTATATATGTTTGTACATATTTATTACTCTATTTATTTATTTATTTTACTTGTACATATTTACTCTATTTTATTTTGTTAATATGTTTTGTTTTGTTGTCTGTCTCCCCCTTCTAGACTGTGAGCCCTCTGTTGGGTAGGGACCGTCTCCATATGGTGCCAAGGTGTACTTCCCAAGCGCTTAGTACAGTGATCTGCACACAGTAAGAGCTCAATAAATACGATTGAATGAATGAATGAATGAATGAATGAGTAATGGAAAGGGAAGGGGGAGTAAGGATAGTGCGAAAGCGACATTGGGGAGCGAGAAGGAAACGGCACCTCTTCCTTTTCCGGTGAGTCTGGGGGAGTGCGAGAAGAAGAGGCCTCGACTGGAGAGAGCAGCAGAAGAGACCATGTCGTCTGGAGACAGCCACGTTTCAGTTAGGGTGAGGAGGAGTAGAGAGCTGGAAAAAAATAGGTCCAGTATGAAAGGGATCTTACTTATAATGGAGCGGGGATTCCAAAGGCTACACTTGGCAGCAGCTGTGGAGGGAGGGGAGCAAGGGGGAAGGGTGCGAGGGGTGGGGAGGGTTTGGCTTGGGATGAGTTGGCTGGGGCCTGGGTGGGGGAGAGTGGGAAGAGGTGTGGCGTTGAGAAAGGAGAACTGGGATGGTGTGGGGGCTGGGAGGAGGGTAGGGAGGGGGCTGAGAGGGAGGATTTGAGGGTTGGCACTAGTACAGAGGGATCCTGCAGTGCTCTGCACATAGTAAGCGCTCAATAAATACGATTGATTGATTGATCCTGGGAAGGGGTGAGGGGGAGAGGTGGGGGGGAAAGGGAGGGAAAGAGCTGAGTTGTTGACGGGAAGGGGAAGGTGAGGAATGGGAATGACAGTTGGGAGCAGGGGAATCGATAGTTCATAGAGAGGACAGCAAGTTAAATGACAGCACACTGGGGGTTAACAATTCTCTCATTCTTCTAAATCAGATCTTAAAGGAATTAAAAATATATATGAGGTTAAAGAAAAAAACACTACCTGCTCATTTTTCCACCTTACGTCTTCAAGGCCTTTCCAATAAAATATATGAGGTGAAAAATGCTCAGTTACTTCATGTAAACAATCTCTTGGTGTTATTTCTGTGAGGCCTTAGGTCCTCAAGGGCTCCAAAGAGAAAATTTGGGGTGAAAAGGGCTACATTTGCTTCATGGAGTCCTACTCTAGCTTTTATTTCTCTAAGGTCTTCAAGGCCTTGAAGAGATAGTGTAAGGTATTAAAAAAGGAGACGTGCTTCACGCAAAAAATGTCCTGCTAAATTGAGAATGTAAGGTCTTCAAGGCCATTAAAGAGAATATCTGTGGTGGAAAAGGAAGAATTTGCTTCATGCAAACCATCCCCAGCTTTGATTTCTCTATACAAGGTCTTTAAGGTGGACCTTCTAGCGCAGATATACTTCGAGTGCATTCCTCCACCTCAGGCCTTCAAGGCCTTTCATTTGAGAATGAATAGAGATTATGTGGAGGTGTAAAAAGGAGAATCTCCAGTATTTTCCTTCTCTAAGGTCTTCAGGACCTCAAAAGACAACACTAGAGGGAAAAGAGAAAATGGGTTTCATGCAAACCACCTCCAGCTAAGTTCTTCAAGGCCAGAAAAGAGAAGAATCGAGATGCAAAAGGAGAAATTTTCTTCATTCAAAAATCGTCTCCAGGTTTTACTTCTCTGTCTAAGGTCTTCAAGGCCGCCAAAGAGAATATTTAAAGTGGGAAAGGAGAAACTTTGCTTTATATAAACAACCTCCATCTCTTATTCCACTACCTAAGGTCTTCAAGGCCATAAAAGAGATTATTTGATGGGAAAATAGAGAAATATCCTTTATGCATACAATCCCCAGCTCTAACATCTCTAAAGGTCCTCAAGACCTGAAAAAAAAGTATGTTTGAGTTGTAAATGGAGAGATTTGTTTCATGCAAACCATCTCCTACTTTGATTTTTCATAATGAATGTCTTCAAGACCTCGAAAGAGAATATGTGTGTTGAGAAAGGACAGGTTTTCTTCATGCAAATAATCTCCTGCTTTTGTTTCTCTGCCTAAAGGCTCGAGGTGGTATTATATGGAGTTCAAAAAGGAGAAATTTCTTGATACAAAAACTCACCTCAAAATATTCCACTTAAGATCTTTAAGACCTGAAGGGAAAATGTACAAACATGAAAAGGAGAAATTGGCTTCCTGCAGAAAACCTCCTGTGTAATAATAGTTCACTTAAGGCCCTCAAGGCCTCTGAAATGAGAATGAAAAGAGTATACTGATGGTGAAAGAGAGATATTTGTTTCATGCAAAAAAAATCTGCTTTGATTTCTCTCCATAAGGTCTTCAGGGCCTAAAAAGAAAATATCTGAGGGGAGAAAGGAGAGGTTTCCTTCCTCGGGGCGGATGCTTCTGGTCAGTCTGTGGGCTCAGGTGCCGAGAGGCGGTGTGTAGGGGGACTGGCGCCAGATGCCCACCCACAAACCCCCACCCAAACAGAACCAACCCCTCGCCACCCCGTACCTTGAAGATGGCTCTTTGCCTCGGCAACCGCTAGGGCAGGTTCTTCCGGGGCAGCTCTCGGGTTATCTGAAACTCCTGCTTCCAATCCCGTGTGTGGTGGAGGGGGGAGGGGAGGTGGGAGGGCGAGGGTCAGGATACCACCACTCTGCAGGGTGCGGCCAGCACCCTACCTTGTCCTCTCTGGGTTTTCAGAGGGGCGATGCCACGACTCTGCCGGAGCTCCACGCCAGTGAAATGGGGAGGGCAGACACTACTACACCCAAACCCCCACAGCAACTCCCTCACACAGGGCTGGGTCCGGGCCTTGGGAATTCCTGGGTGCTGACCGCACGGGGCAGGGAGCACGGAAGGTGGGCAGGCAGGCACTTATCCAGGGCAAGATTTGTAGTTGTCCTCAGTCCGCACACATTCCATGGCGTACTGGGACTGGGGTACCGTCCAGCTATACACCTGGAACGGGTTGGCGATCTTCTCGAAGGGGTGGCCCTGTACCCTGCAGTCAGAGTTGTGGGGGGAGAGAGGCACAACCATCAGTCCCAGGGCATGAGAACGCTCTTCACCACCCCGGCCCTTCACCGAGCTCGGGGGCTGCCAACATCCCCCGGACTAGCCCAGCTCTTGGGGCTCTATTTCTCCAGCTGGTCGGAGGCCCGAGCTCCCACCGTCTCCCCACCCAGTGCGGAAAGAAAGGAAGGAATCCCGATGCCCTTCCCCCTCCCCTGGGCCTGGACGCCTGGACACACCCGCCCACTTGAGGGCCAAACCCTTCAAGCGGGGGCTGCTGCTAAGCCATGGCCGTTGGTGCCCGGAACCCAGGGATAGGATGGGGGAAACCCCCCGCCGTACCTTTTCTTCGGCAAGTCAGCAAAGTTTTTTTTGAAGGCCGGGGTGATCTGGTAGAGGAGCTTCACCATTCAATTCATTCATTCATTAAATCATATTTATTGAGCGCTTACTGTGTGCAGAGTACTGTACTAAGCGCTTGGGAAGTACAAGTTGGCAACATATAGAGACGGTCACTACCCATCAGTGGTCTCACAGTTTAGAAGGGGGAGACAGACAACAAAACAAAACATATTAACAAAATAAAATAAATAGAATAAATATGTACAAGTAAAATAAATAAATAGAGTAATAAATCTGTACAAACATATATACAGGTGCTGTAGGGAGGGGAAGGATGTAGGGCGAGGGGGATGGGGAGGGGGAGGAGGGGGAGATGAAGGAGGAGGCTCAGTCTAGGAAGGCCTCCTGGAGGAGGTGAGCTCTCAGTAGGGCTTTGAAGGGAGGAAGAGAGCTGGCTTGGCGGATGTGCGGAGGGAAGGCATTCCAGGACGTGGGCCGGGGGTCGACGGCGGGACAGGCGAGAACGAGGCACAGTGAGGAGGTGGCTGAGGAAGCGGGAGCTGGCAGGCTTGGGGTTGCAGTTGCACGCCGTGGAAACAGGTGCGGTGGCCTCTTCGTTGTCTATGAGCACCTGGTGGATCTCCTGCTCCATCTCCTGCGGAGACACCTGCAGCCAAGAGGGCCAACAATCAGGGTTCGACCTGAGTGCCCTCTCTGCCTGTTCCCATCCGGCCCCAGAGCCTCTGACCCCAAGGTCTCTCCTCCAAGGGGACGGAAGGAGGAGGAGCAGGAGCAGCTTGCCCTTGTCTATGAGGGGAGGGGCTGGGTTGGCCTGGGGCAGGGGGTCTAGCTAGACCTTGCCCCCGGGCTGCCATCACCCTCGAGGGCTAGGCCCGGTCCTCCCCACCGGAAGTCACTCCACAGGCCCGGGCAGACTGGGTTGACTCAGCCGAAGGGCTCTTCTCAGCAGTTGTGCGATGGCTGGAACTCAGCCCAGGGACACCCACTCGGCCTGCGGCTGCCTCCCCTGATTCTACCCTGGCTCTCTTCCCCCCCACAGGCCAGCCTCCTCCCGTCGCCCCTCCACACCTGTAGGGAAAAATGCTCGGTCCCTGGCACGACGATCTTCACGGTGAAACCTGTGCCCTATATGTCGATGACCTTCTGCTCGTCGCCCGGCTCCCCGTCCACCTCCTCCCCCTCGACATGCCCGTTCTCCCGCGTCTCCTCCTCTTTCCCCTTATTGTTGCCCCCATTCACCAGGGCCAGGACGGGCAGGAACTCTGCCCGGCGGTAACGGGAGTGGAGAGGGGAGGTTAGGGGGCCGTTGAGGCCCAGGCCCGAGACGGCACGGGCACCCCCGCCCCACGGGATGTTCTGTGAGCCTGCCTATCGGGCATTACCCTGGCAAAGGGAAGAGTCGATTGGAGACAGGCAGAAGACCGGCCCCTTGACCTCAACCTCCACCACTCTGAAGCCCCCCTCCTCCACTCAAGGAAGCAAGCTCTATGTACAGTAAGGTCCCAGGGCAGCCACTGTCCTGACCCGCTAGGGAGTGGCGTGGTCCGTTGGAAAGGGGGTGGGACTGGCTGCCAGGAGACCTTGGTCTGAGCCCCAGGTCCACCACTGTTCGACCGGGTGGCTGTGAGAAATCCATTTAGCCTCTCTGGGCCTCGGATTCCTCCTCTGTAAAATGCAGGACAGGGAACTGTGAGGCCGTAACCGTCCCCACCCAATATGACCCGGATCCTCTGGGTCCTTCTGGCCAGTGACACCCACAGGCCCTGCTCACGCTCTGGGCGAGGATGGATGGATACTGCTCCCCACACCCCCACGACACCCAGCTGCAAGGGTTCCCAGAGAGGTCCCCGGAGGTACTAAAAGCACTTGAAGAGTAATACTAATGATAGTAGTAGTTGTTAAGCTCTTACTCTGTCCCAAGCACTGTCTTCCGAGGACTTGGGTAGAAACAAATTAAGCCAGTTGGATACAGTCCTTGTTCCACATGGGGCTCACTGTCTTAACTCCCATTTTACAGATGAGGTAACTGAGGCTCAGAGTAGTTAAATGATTTGCCCAGGGTCACACACCATACATGAGATGCAGCCGGAATTAGAACCCAGGTCTTTCTGACTCCTGACTCCCAGGGTCGTGCTCTACCCACTTTATAATGCCATAAGAGACTGATTCCCTGCCCCTTCTAGAAGGGAAAAAAAACGAATGAAAAGATGAATATGCAATTATTGCGTGCCATTTTACAGATGAGGAAACTGGGGTCCAGAGAAGTGAAGCGACCTGCCCAAGTTCCCACAGCAGCAAAGGGACAGAGCCAGGATTTGAACCAAAGTCTTCTGACTCCCACTAAGCTATGCCTGGGGGAGTACAGTAGAACAGAGCTGGTAGATGTGTATTCTGCCCGCAAGGAGCTCACAGTCAGGAAGAGGGCTGGGAAATTAATCGGGGAAGCTGGTAGGTGGAGGGGAGGATTTTGGCAATGCTCAGAATTCGAGAAGACCTGCGCTCTCTCTGATTTTTAGTGGATAAGGGAGGGAGTTCCAGACTAGGATGGAAATGGGAGAGTTGATCATGAGTAACAACCAGAAAGTTGCTTTGCGAACTGAGAAGACGAGTTGAGTCAAACGCTTAGTACAGTGCTCTTCACACAGTAAGCGCTCAACAAATACAATTGAATGAATGAACGATGGAAAGGAGGTGAAGTGCAGTCATAGGGTGGAGAGCCTTCAAGCCGATTGTGAGTTTTTATGCTTGTGAAAAGACACAACTTTTCATGAGAGGAGGTGGAGGGGAAGAGAAGACATAGGCTGAGCGATGCATTAGGAAAGGATTAGATTAATGTTAAGATATGCTTGTGTTTGTGTGTGTACAGGTGTGAATGCAGAAATGTGAGTAAATGGAATCAGTTTGATGTATATGTGGGGTTTTTTTGTTCTTGTTTGTTTTATGGTATCGTTATGTGCTTATTATATGCCAGGTACTGTACTAAACACTGGGGTGGATACAAGCTAATCAGGTTGGACACAGTCCATAGCTCATATTGTGCTTTCAGTCATAATCCCCAATTTACAGATGAGGTAACTGAGGTAGAGAGAAGGTAAGTTTCTGACCCCAGGTCATACAGCGCACAAGGCACCGAAGCAGGATTAGAATCCAGGTCCTTCTGTCTACCACGATCATTCTCTCTGCACTAAATAGATGAATTTATGTATAAAGGCACTTCTTGTTTGACTCTAAAACCACCGAAAAAAATTTCACAACAGTCATGTTCGTATTCTTATGTTCTCTGACATCTCTTATGCCCTATTCATTTTAGTTTCAGTCTCCTCTAGAAAAAATAATACTCTTGGTATTTATTAAGTGCTTACAATGTCCCAAGCAAAGTATTAAGTGCTGGGGGAGATTAAGGATAATCTGGTAAAACACAGTCCGTGTTTTACGAGGAATTCACAGACAAAGGAGGAGGGAAAACAGGAATCTAATCCTCATTTTTCTATTAAGAAAGCTGAGGCTAAGATAAATTGTCACCTTCCCATGGCTATAAATCCAACAAGTGGTAGAGTTGGGATTAGAACCCAGTTCCTCTGACTCCCAGGCCTCTGCTCTTCCCAATAGCACCCTGCTTCTACACGGCTCAAAGCTTGGTGCTTCCAGTAGAATGGAAGCTCCTTGGGGGCAGCGATCAAGCGTCCTCTATAGATCCTCAATAAATAGAATTGATTGACTTAGTCCTATTCCTTCTCCCACAATATCAGTGTCTCTAAATTGAAGTTTTCCCTCTCTCCTCCTGTGCTCGGAGTTGACATCATTTCCCAGAAATGTTCAATGTCTCCACTGTGAACTCAGAGAACATTTTGAATTTAATAAATGTCTCCTTTCCATAGAGAATCACCAGAAAGTGTCCTGTCAATTGTGTCACTCAACCCATCAAATGACTCTAACTTTGGCTCTTCTCTCATCCTTTGCAGAAAGTCAGTGCTGCCTCCCCAAAAAGGTCCAACGTCTCCACGGTGAGGGAATTCCTCCTGCTGGGTTACTCGGGGGTCCGGGAGCAGCTGGTCCAGGCCTCCTGTTCTACCTGGCGGCCCTGACGGGGAATCTCCTCATCGTCGGCGTCACCACCCTAGACCAGCGCCTCCACACCCCCATGTACGTCTTCCTCAGGCACCTGTCTGTCTTCTACCTTTGCCTCATCTCCGTCACTGTCGCCAAGTCCGTCACCATCTCCTTGACTAATAACAGCTTCATCTTCTACCTGGACAACGTGGCTCAGCTCTTAGTGTTGGTCTTGTTTGCCGCTTCGGAGTATTTTCTCCTCACGGCGATGTCCGATGGCCACTATGCCGCCATGTGCCTCCCCCTGTGCTCCGACGTCGTCATTATCAGAATGGCCTGTGGGAAGATGGCCGCCGTCTCGTGGCTCAGTGGGGTCCTGATTGGAGTATTGTTTTCAGCTCCGACGTTCTCTCTGTTCTTCTGTGGGTCCAACATCGTCCAGCAGTTTTTCTGTGATGTCCCCTACCAGCTGAAGATCACCTGCTCCGAAGACCATGTCGGCGTCGAAGTGAGCATCACCGCCGGGGTAGCGTTAGCCTTCGTCTGCTTCATTCTCATTGTTGTCTCGTCTGTGCGCATCTTCCGGGCCATGCTGAGGATTCCGGCCGCTGAAGGCCAGGTCAAAGCTTTCTCCACCTGCTTGCCTCTCCTCGCTGTTATCGTCATTTCGACAGCCGTCACCGCACATCTGAATCCACCCTCAGACTCCTCCTCGACGCTGGATCTGCTGGTGTCCGTGTTCCATGCAATGGTACCCCCTGTTCTGAACCCCCTCATCTACAGCCTGATGAACCGGGGCATGAAGGCCGTCATCGGGAGAGTCCTAAAGAGTAGATTTTCCCACCCTTTTCCCTGGAAAAAACTGTCTCCTTGTGTCGGTATTGCCATCGCTAACCTCAGTAAGACAGCCAACAGAAGTGTGCAAATGAACAGTTGTCTTTTCTGGCTGAAAGGTGGCTTTCTCAGAGTCTGGAGGGATGTCTGATAAAATCAGTGTGTGATGGACAATCCTGCCTTAGAGGGCATTGCTCTCGGGTCGATACAAGCCAACAGGTTAGATCCAGTTTATATCCCACAAGGGGCTCAATCTTCATCGCCATTTTACAAAATAGGGAACTGAAACCCCAGAGAAGTGAAGTGACTTACCCAGGGTCCCACGGTACACAAGTGGCAGACCCGGGATTATCACCCAGGTCCTTCTGGCTCCCTGGCCTGAGCTCTATCCACTTCAACACGCTGCTTCTCTTGGGTAAGTCATTTAACCTTCATAATTACCAAAAGCATTTTTTCCTTTCCAGACCACAGAAGCTGTACAAAATCTTAGTCTCACATGATGTGGAAAAAAATTCTCTCCTTGTGTTGTATTCCTTAGTATCGATATCTTCTTCTGAATAAAGTTTATCTACCCGACTTGCTACTTTTCTTTTCTGAGAGTGAACGAGTTATCAATGCTGTCACTTGTGAAATGAAGTAGTGTGATCTAGTGGAAACAGCATGGGTCTAAGATTCATTCATTCATTCATTCATTCATTCATTCATTTTATTGAGCATTTACTGTGTGCAGAGCACTGTCAGAGTGCCTGGGTAGACTGTACTAAACACTGGGGTGGATACAAGCTAATCAGGTTGGACACAGTCCATAGCTCATATTGTGCTTTCAGTCATAATCCCCAATTTACAGATGAGGTAACTGAGGTAGAGAGAAGGTAAGTTTCTGACCCCAGGTCATACAGCGCACAAGGCACCGAAGCAGGATTAGAATCCAGGTCCTTCTGTCTACCACGATCATTCTCTCTGCACTAAATAGATGAATTTATGTATAAAGGCACTTCTTGTTTGACTCTAAAACCACCGAAAAAAATTTCACAACAGTCATGTTCGTATTCTTATGTTCTCTGACATCTCTTATGCCCTATTCATTTTAGTTTCAGTCTCCTCTAGAAAAAATAATACTCTTGGTATTTATTAAGTGCTTACAATGTCCCAAGCAAAGTATTAAGTGCTGGGGGAGATTAAGGATAATCTGGTAAAACACAGTCCGTGTTTTACGAGGAATTCACAGACAAAGGAGGAGGGAAAACAGGAATCTAATCCTCATTTTTCTATTAAGAAAGCTGAGGCTAAGATAAATTGTCACCTTCCCATGGCTATAAATCCAACAAGTGGTAGAGTTGGGATTAGAACCCAGTTCCTCTGACTCCCAGGCCTCTGCTCTTCCCAATAGCACCCTGCTTCTACACGGCTCAAAGCTTGGTGCTTCCAGTAGAATGGAAGCTCCTTGGGGGCAGCGATCAAGCGTCCTCTATAGATCCTCAATAAATAGAATTGATTGACTTAGTCCTATTCCTTCTCCCACAATATCAGTGTCTCTAAATTGAAGTTTTCCCTCTCTCCTCCTGTGCTCGGAGTTGACATCATTTCCCAGAAATGTTCAATGTCTCCACTGTGAACTCAGAGAACATTTTGAATTTAATAAATGTCTCCTTTCCATAGAGAATCACCAGAAAGTGTCCTGTCAATTGTGTCACTCAACCCATCAAATGACTCTAACTTTGGCTCTTCTCTCATCCTTTGCAGAAAGTCAGTGCTGCCTCCCCAAAAAGGTCCAACGTCTCCACGGTGAGGGAATTCCTCCTGCTGGGTTACTCGGGGGTCCGGGAGCAGCTGGTCCAGGCCTCCTGTTCTACCTGGCGGCCCTGACGGGGAATCTCCTCATCGTCGGCGTCACCACCCTAGACCAGCGCCTCCACACCCCCATGTACGTCTTCCTCAGGCACCTGTCTGTCTTCTACCTTTGCCTCATCTCCGTCACTGTCGCCAAGTCCGTCACCATCTCCTTGACTAATAACAGCTTCATCTTCTACCTGGACAACGTGGCTCAGCTCTTAGTGTTGGTCTTGTTTGCCGCTTCGGAGTATTTTCTCCTCACGGCGATGTCCGATGGCCACTATGCCGCCATGTGCCTCCCCCTGTGCTCCGACGTCGTCATTATCAGAATGGCCTGTGGGAAGATGGCCGCCGTCTCGTGGCTCAGTGGGGTCCTGATTGGAGTATTGTTTTCAGCTCCGACGTTCTCTCTGTTCTTCTGTGGGTCCAACATCGTCCAGCAGTTTTTCTGTGATGTCCCCTACCAGCTGAAGATCACCTGCTCCGAAGACCATGTCGGCGTCGAAGTGAGCATCACCGCCGGGGTAGCGTTAGCCTTCGTCTGCTTCATTCTCATTGTTGTCTCGTCTGTGCGCATCTTCCGGGCCATGCTGAGGATTCCGGCCGCTGAAGGCCAGGTCAAAGCTTTCTCCACCTGCTTGCCTCTCCTCGCTGTTATCGTCATTTCGACAGCCGTCACCGCACATCTGAATCCACCCTCAGACTCCTCCTCGACGCTGGATCTGCTGGTGTCCGTGTTCCATGCAATGGTACCCCCTGTTCTGAACCCCCTCATCTACAGCCTGATGAACCGGGGCATGAAGGCCGTCATCGGGAGAGTCCTAAAGAGTAGATTTTCCCACCCTTTTCCCTGGAAAAAACTGTCTCCTTGTGTCGGTATTGCCATCGCTAACCTCAGTAAGACAGCCAACAGAAGTGTGCAAATGAACAGTTGTCTTTTCTGGCTGAAAGGTGGCTTTCTCAGAGTCTGGAGGGATGTCTGATAAAATCAGTGTGTGATGGACAATCCTGCCTTAGAGGGCATTGCTCTCGGGTCGATACAAGCCAACAGGTTAGATCCAGTTTATATCCCACAAGGGGCTCAATCTTCATCGCCATTTTACAAAATAGGGAACTGAAACCCCAGAGAAGTGAAGTGACTTACCCAGGGTCCCACGGTACACAAGTGGCAGACCCGGGATTATCACCCAGGTCCTTCTGGCTCCCTGGCCTGAGCTCTATCCACTTCAACACGCTGCTTCTCTTGGGTAAGTCATTTAACCTTCATAATTACCAAAAGCATTTTTTCCTTTCCAGACCACAGAAGCTGTACAAAATCTTAGTCTCACATGATGTGGAAAAAAATTCTCTCCTTGTGTTGTATTCCTTAGTATCGATATCTTCTTCTGAATAAAGTTTATCTACCCGACTTGCTACTTTTCTTTTCTGAGAGTGAACGAGTTATCAATGCTGTCACTTGTGAAATGAAGTAGTGTGATCTAGTGGAAACAGCATGGGTCTAAGATTCATTCATTCATTCATTCATTCATTCATTCATTTTATTGAGCATTTACTGTGTGCAGAGCACTGTCAGAGTGCCTGGGTAGACTGTAAACTCATCCAAAGTGCCAAAGTTGTGCCACAGTGCCAGACCCTGGCAGGAGGCTGCCTGGGAGTCATGGTTGGGCAGTGGGTAATAATAATGGTAATGATAATAATGATAATAATAATAATAATAATAATAATAATAATAATAATAATAATAATAATAGTATTTGTTAAGCTCTTCTGATGTGCCAGTCACTGTAGTAACCACTGGGTTTTATACAAGCCAATAAGGGTGGAGGGGCTTGTGATGGTTGTGGTCATTGCACTCGACAACGCTCCCCTCCTGCAAGCCCGCTGTCCCGTCGGGGGACACAGCCCTGGTCTTGAACCCTAACATAGGTCCCGAATGTGAACATCTCCCCAGACTGGCTCCTACTCTTCCATCTGCCTCCTTGTCCCTCCCTGTCCCTCCACCCCGTCCACCAAAGTCACTCTCAATGGGGCGGTGAGGGTCTGAGGGGCCCTGATATCCATCTCCCCTTGGTCGTCTGGGTTCGGTAGGTCATGGAGTCTCCAAGATGTTCTCAATCAACTACAGTAATGGACTACTGGATGGACGATTGGATGGATGAATGGATAGATGTTTGGATGAGAGGAGATGGATCTGATGGATCTGCCCAAGGATCCTTTACTCCCCTTGTTCCAACAGGCATACCTACACTAAGAGTGTATCTTATTCTCCACATTTTCAAAGCTTTACTGAAGGACATCTCCTCCAAGAGGCTTTCCCTAAGTCCCCTTTTCCTTCTCTTCCATTCCCTTCTGCTTGCCCTGACTTTTTCTCTTTATTTGTCCCCTCCCAGCCCCACAATACTTATGTCCATATCCATAATTTATTTATTCATTTTGTCTGACTCCGACTGCAAGCTCATTGTGGGCAGAGAATGTGTCTGTTACATTGTTATACTACACTCTCCCAAGTGCTTAGTACAGTGCTCTGCACACCGTAAGCACTCAATAAATGCGATTGACTGACTTCTAAATTATTTTTATCATCATCATCCTCAGTCAAAAGTATTTATTGTGCACTCACTGTTAGCAGAGCACTCTACTAACATCTTGGGAGTGTACAGTACAACAAAATCAGCCAGCACGTTCCCTGCCCATAGCATACTAGCAGTCTGGAAGATCACCTAATTGAATATTTGGTCAGCACACTGGATAAAATCATCCAGACCTGGCACAGTTGGGCGGCTGAAATATCTTGGATATTAGATCGGAATTCCACAGTCTAACCCTCCTAGTACCAATACTTTAGGAAAAATCAAAACAGGGAATCACTGTTGTCCATCCACCCGGATTCTAATCCCGGCTCTGCCACTAGTCTTCTGTGTGACCTTGGGCAAGTCCCTTCATTTCTCTGGCTCTCAGTTACCTCATCTATAAAATGGGGATGGAGACTGTGAGCCCCCGATTTGCTTGTATCCACCCGAGTGCTTAGTACAGTGCCTGGCACAAAGAAAGCGCTTAACAAATACTATAATAATGATAATTATCATTATTATCATTAGCCCACCTGGAAGATACCCTAAGAAATCAATTACAAGATCCCTCTAAATATAGTGCTGCAAGACTCTGCAGGGGGTAGCTGGACCTAACACACGAATTATAAATTCATGAGCTCCTGATCACAAGCATAATTAATTAGCATGACCATAATTATCAACATTATCATTATAGTCTTTATTAACAGTTTACATGCAAAGGTTTACACCTATTTCATTAGTAAAATTAACACCATCAGGTCTGAGTTCCCCAAAGTTACCCCTCCCCCTTCTCTATCCCCCCCGTTCTCAACACTCTCTACTACTCGCCCATCCTTCTGAGCAGTATCTTCAGATGAGATCTCCTCCCTCCCCTCAAGTGCTACTCCGTCAAGTGCTTCGGACCCCATTTCCTCTCATTTTATGAAATATTTCGCCCCTTCCCTCCTCCCCTTCTTAACTTCTACCTTCAATCGCTCACTCTCCACTGGTTCCTTCCCCTCTGCCTTCAAACATACCCACGTCTTCCTCATCCTAAAGAAACCCTCTATTGACCCTACCTCCCCTTCTAGTTATCATCCTATCTCCTTCCTATCCTTCCTTTTCAAACTCCTAGAACGAGTCATCCACACCCGCTGCCTCAAATTTCTCAACGCCAACTCTCTCCTTGACCCCCTCCAATGTGGCATCTGATCCCTAAACTCCACCGAAACTGCCCTCTCAAAGGTCGCCAATGACCTCATTCTTTCCAAATCCAATGGTTCCTACTCTATCCTAATCCACCTTGACGTTTAAGCTGACTTCGACGCTGTGGACCATCCCCTTTTCCTCAACATGCTATCCAACCTTGGCTTCACAGACTCTGTCCTCTTCTGGTTCTCCTCTTATCTGTCTGGCCGTCCATTCTCAGTCTCCTTCGTGGGCTTCTCTTCCCCCTCCCATCCTTTACTGTAGGGGTTCCTCACGGGTCAGTTCTTGGTCCCCTTCTGTTCTCTATCTATACTCATTCTCTTGGTGAACTCATTCACTCCTATGGCTTCAACTATCATCTCGACGCTGATGACACCCGAATCTACATCTCCACCTCTGCTCTTTTTTCCTCCCTCCAGGCTTGTATCTCCTCCTGCCTTCAGAACATCTCTATCTGGATGTCAGCCCGCCATCTAAAACTCAGAAAGTCCAGGACTGAGCTCCTTAACTTCGCTCCCAAATCCTGTACTCTCCCTGACTTTCCCGTCACTGTAGATGGCACTACCATCCTTCCTGTCTCACAAGTCTGTAGCCTTGGTGTCGTCTTTCACTCCGCTCTGTCATTCACCCCACACATCTAATCCGTCACCAAAACCTGCCGGCCTCACCTTCACAACATCGTAAAGATCTGCCCTTTCCTCTCCATCCAAACGGCTACCTCACTTGTTCAGTCTCTCATCCTATCCCGACTGGACTACTGCATCAACCTTCTTTCTGATCTCTCATTCTACTGTCTCTCCCTATGTCAGTCTATGTTTCACTCTGCTGCCCGGATTATTTTTGTACAGAAATGCTCTGGACATGTCATTCCCCTCCTCAAAAATCCCCAGTGGTTGCCAATCAACCTTTGAGTCAAGCAAAACATCTCACTCTCGGCTTCAAAGCTCTCCATCACCTCATCCCCTCCTACCTGACCTCCCTCCTCTCCTTCGACATCCCAGCCCGCACAATCTGCTCCTCTGCCCCAGTCTCCTCACTGTGCCATGTTCTCGCTTGTCCTGCTGTCGACCCCTGGCCCATGTCCTACCTCTGTCCTGCAATGCCCTCTCTCCAAATATCTGCCAAACTAGCTCTCTTCCTTCCTTCAAAGCCCTACTGAGAGCTCACCTCCTGCAGGAGGCCTTCCCAGACTGAGCCCCCTTTCATCTCCTCCTCCTTCCCTCCCCATCCCCCCTCTCTCCCTCTGCTCTTCCCCCTTCCTCTCCCCACAACACTTGTATATATTTGTACATATTTATTACTCTATTTTATTAATGATGTGTATATAGCTATAATTCTATTTATACCGTTGGTACCTACACATATCTACATGTTTTTTGTGGGGTTTCGTCTGTCTCCCCCTTCTAGACCGTGAGCCCCTTGTTGGGTAAAAACCGTCTCTATATGTTGCAGATTTGTACTTCCCAAGCTCCTAGTAGAGAGCTCTGCACACACTGTGCTAAATAAATACGATCGAATGAACTGAATGAATGAATGAAAAGGCTGCAACAAGTGCTGAGTATAAACAAAATGATTCGCTCCAAGTCCCTGACTGTAAGAAGCTAAGAATATAAGAGAAAAAGAAAGCATGTACCAAATCTCCATGTTGCAGAGAGACCCAGAGAGGTTAGGTTTGTCACCTAATGTCATATATCTTCAGATGAGCTCTCCTCCCTCCTCTCAAGTGCCACCCCATCCACCTGTGCTTCGGAGCCCATTCCCTCTCATCGTATAAAAACTCTCACCCCTTCCCTCCTCCTCACCTTAACTTCCATCTTCAACCACTCACTCTCCACTGGTTCCTTCCCCTCTGCCTTCAAACATGCCCACGTCTCTCCCATCCTAACAAACCCTTTCCTAATCCCACTGCCCGTTCTAGTTATCGCCCTATCTCCTTCCTATCTTTCCTTTCCAAACTCCTACAACGAGTCGTCTACACTCACTGCCTCGAATGTCTCAACTCCAACTCTCTCCTAGACCCCCTCCAATCTGGCTTCCGTCCCCTACACTCCACCGAAACTGCCCTCTCGAAGGTCACCAGTGACCTCCTTCTTGCCAGATCCCAATGGCTTCTACTCTATCCTAATCCTCCTCGACCTCTCAGCTGACTTCGACACTGTGGACCATCCCCTTCTCCTCAACACGCTATCCAACCTTAGATTCACAGGCTCTGTCGTCTCCTGGTTCTCCTCTTATCTCTCTGGCCGGTCATTCTCAGCCTCCTTCACGGGCTTCTCTTCCCCTTCCCATCCCTTACTATAGGGGTCCCTCAGGGGTCAGTTCTTGGTCCCCTTCTGTTCTCGATCTATACTCACTCCCTTGGTGAACTCATTCGATCCCACGGCTTCAACTATCATCTCTACTCTGATGACACCCGAATCTACATCTCCACCCCTGTTCCCTCTCCCTCCCTCCAGGCTCGTATCTCCTCCTGCCTTCAGAACATCTCCATCTGGACGTCTGCCCGCCATCTGAAACTCAGCATATCCAAGACCGAGCCCCTTATCTTCGCTCCCAAATTCCTGTCCTCTCCCTGACTTTCTCTTCATTGTAGACGGCACTACCATCCTTCCTGTCTCAGAAATTCTGCAACCTTGTTGTCGTCTTTGATTCCGCTCTCTCATTCACCCCACACATCTAATCCGTCACCAAAATCTGCCGGTCTCACCTCCACAACATCACAAAGATCTTCCCTTTCCTCTCCATCCAAACAGCTACCTCGTTGGTTCAATCTCTCATTTTATCCCGAATGGACTACTGCATCAGCCTCCTTTCTGCCCTGTTTGGGGTACAGTCTTGGTCTGAACTGGTATCTCCCCTCTTCTAGACTGTGAGCCCGTTGTGGGCAGGGCTTGTCTCTGTTGCTGAATTGTACTTTCCAAGCACTCAGTACAGTGCTCTGCACACAGTAAGCGCTCAATAAATACGATTGAATGAATGAATGAACTCAAACCTGTTCCCCAACTTCGAGAATCTCCCCAGAATGGCTCCATCTCTGGCTTCATACTTCTGGTTCCATCCTGCCTCTCTCCACCCCCGCTCACTCTTACCAGGGAAGCCGGGGCTGGCGGGGGGCACTGGGCTCCTCTGGACTGGGCTGGTCTCCTCTTTCTCCTAGGATTCCTGGGTTCGCTTAGCCACAAAGCGTCGGCCAGGAGCCCTCAGCCACTCTGTGCTCTCCCATGGATATTGACCTGCTCTCCAGACGGACCCCGTCCCCGTACATAAAAGCAGTCACTGCTCCGAAGGAGATCCCTGGAGGACTGACCTGGGCCCCTGTGGATGGGCCTCGTGGGCCAGGTGCCGCGAGAACCCTCTTGTCACATGGTTCCTGAGGTCCTGCAGAGATAAGAACCTGGCACTCCCAACTGCAGCAACAGTCCTGGCCCGTGATGTTCCCATGGCAACAACAGCATCTTCTTCTACATAAGTATACCCATGTCCACAGAGAGACAGAGAGAGAGAGAGGGTGATATTCTTCTGAATAGGAGAAGCAGCATGATTTAGTGGAAAGAACCTGGGCACGAGAGTCCCAGCTCTCCCTAATCCTTGCCATGTGACCTTGAGCAAGTCACTTCACTTATCTGGGCCTCAGTTTCCTCAGCTGTAAAATGGAGATTCAATACTGGTTCTCCCTCCTGTGTAGACTGTTTACCTCATATGGGAGAGGGATTGGGTGCAACCTGAATAATTTGTATCTATCCCAGCGCTTAGAACAGGGTTCGACACGAAGTAAGTGCTTAACAAATACCATATCAAAAATAGACTATATCCTCATAGTCTCATTGGGGAATGTGCTTGGCTCAGAGTAACCAATGGAGAATCAGAACCCTCAACACCGAGGTAAGGAGTGACAGATTGGCTAGCTCATTTAGTGTCTGGAGACTAGCAGTGGCTTGATCAAGTGGAAAGAGCCCGGCCTGGGAGCCAGAGAACCTGGGTTCTAACCCTGACTTCACCACTCATCTGCTCTATGACCTTGGGCAAGTCACTTTATTTCCCAGTGCCACAGTTACCCACTCTGAGGGACTGAGAGTTCTATGTAGGATAGGGACTGTATCCAAGGTAATTGTCTTGTAACTACCCCAGCATTTAGCCATATGTTAGCTAGGTGACCTTGGACAAATCACTTTACTTCTCCTATGCGCAAATCTCCTTAACTCTAAAATGGGGATTAAATCATACGCCCACCTTACTTAGACTGTGAGCCCCGTGTGGACAAGGACTATACCCAACCTGATTATTCCTTCATTCAATCAATCAATCAATCAATCGTATTTATTGAGTGCTTACTGTGTTCAAAGCACTGTACTAAGCGTTTGGGAAGTACAAGTTGGCAACATATAGAGACGGTCCCTACCTAACAGCGGGCTCACTGTCTAGTCATTCATTCAGTCATATGTATTGAGCACTTACTATGTGAAGAGCACTGTACTAAGGCCTTGGAAAGTACAATTCAGCCACAAAGAGAGACAATCCCTGCCCACAACGGGCTCACAGTCTAGAAGCGGGGAGATGGGCATGAAAGCAAGTAAACAGGCATCAGCAGCATCAATGTAAATTAATTGAATTATAGATATATACGCATCATTAATATAAATGAATAGAATTATAAATAGGTACAAATATACACAAGTGCTGCAGCAGGTGAGGGGGGATAGAGCAAAGGAAGCGAGTCAGGGTGATGAGGAGGAGAAGAGGAGCAGAGGAAAAGGGGGGCTTAGTCTGGGATTAACTTGTATCCACCACAGCACAAAGTTCAGTAGTTGGCACAAAGTAAGTGCATTACCAATACCTTAAAAAAGTCCTCCCTGGCCTCTTGAAGGATTCAACCTCCTCCTAGCTGGGTCTATAAAAACATACATGACCGCAGAGGTGGTGAAAAAGTGCTGAAGAGGTAATTTTGAAAATCATTCAATCTATAGCATTTATTGAACTCCTAAGGTGTCCAGAGTCCTATGCTAAGATCTTTAAGAGACAATTGTAGACTATCAAAACATAAACAAACCCTCGCCTCAGTCTAGAGGGGGGAAACAGACAATAAAGTTATAAACAGAAGGAAGAAGG
Organism: Tachyglossus aculeatus; assembly: GCF_015852505.1. Taxonomy (NCBI): domain Eukaryota; kingdom Metazoa; phylum Chordata; class Mammalia; order Monotremata; family Tachyglossidae; genus Tachyglossus; species Tachyglossus aculeatus. The sequence goes on along the minus strand of NW_024044838.1, from coordinate 1,185,290 downwards.
AAACGTAAGTGCTTAACTAATAGGGCATGTAAAAAATCAATCAGTGGTATTTATTGAGTGCCTGTTATGTGCAGAGCAGTGTACTAAGGGACTGGGTAGAGAATACAATACGGCAGAATTAGCAGACACGTTCCCTGATAATAACAAGCTTAAGAAATCTTTAGAAAAGCAAAGGGAGTTAGTAGATGTGATCTGTAGAGAAGAGAAATGAACGAGGAAACGTTCTTTGTGATGATGATGATGATGGTAGTTTTTAAGCGCTTACTATATGTGAAGCACTGTTCTAAGCGCTGGGGTAGATACAAGGTCATCAGGTTGTCCCACGTGGGACTCACAGTCTTAATCCCCATTGTACAGATGAGGTAACTGAGACACTGAGAAGTTAAGTGGCTTGCTCAAGGTCACACAGCAGAAAAGTGGCAGAGCTGGGATTAGAACCCATTTCCTTTGTCTCCCAGGCCCGTGCTCTTTCCCCTAAGCCACGCTGCATCTCAGCGTGGGATGGGATGAGATTTCAGAAGGATTTTGAAGATGGGGAGAGCAGAGGCCTGGTGGACCTATCAATCAGTCAATTAATAAATCTTCTTTTTTGAGTGTTTATTGAGTTCAGAGCACTGAACTACACACTTGGGAGATTAAATATAACAGAGTTGGTAAGCCCTAACCCTGCATACAGCCTATAAGGGGAGATAGACTTGAATATAACTAAATAAATGATGGATAAGTGCTGTGGGATCAATGAAGGGTGAATAAAAGGAGCAAATCCAAGCGCAAGGGTGACACAGAGGGGAATGGATTGAATGGGGAGGGAGTTCCTGACAGGAGGAATGGCAAGAGCTAGGGTCTGGATGGCTGTTACAGTCTCTCCTCCCTGCTCAGGGATCGGAAATGGTATTTGTTAAGCACTTACTGTGTGTCGAACACTCTTCTAAGTGCTAGGGTAGATACAAGTGAATTAGGTTGGACACGGTCCTTGTTCCACCTGGGGCTCACCATCCAAGTAGGAGTGCGAACAGAAGAACAGAGGCACAGAAAAGAGAAGTGAATTGCCCAAGGTCACAGAGGAGACAAGTGGAAGACCTGAAATTAGAACTCAGGTCCGCTGACTCCCAGGCTCGTGATCCATCCATGAGACCATGCTGCTTCTCACTTCTCGACTTTACTGACTTCATCCTTCACCCCATCTTCTCACCAACATGGATGCAAGCTTGATATTGTCATCTCTTATCACTGTACGTGTTTCCTATTACTGTCTTCCATCCACCAGGAATCGGGGTTGCTACATTTCGGGTAGCAGTAAGAAATTATAAGTGTAATCAATCAATCAGTCAGTCAATCAAGGGAGTTTATCAATTATTTTTTATGTGCAGAGCTCTATACTAATTGCTTGGGAGAGTCCAATACAACAGGTCAATGAGCTGGGAGTGAGCTCTCAAAGTCAAAGAAGGTACATGGTATTGCAGGTAGAACATGGGCCTGGGAGTCAGAGGACTTCAGTTCTAATCCTGCCTCTGCCACTCATCAGCTGGGTGACTTTGGGCAAGTCACTTAATTTCTCTGGGCCACAGTTGCCTCATCTTTAAAATGGGGATTAAGACTGTAAGCCCCATGTGGAACAACATGATTAACTTGTATATACCTCAGTGCTTAGAACAGTGCTTGGCACATAGTAAGCACATAACAAATACCATCATCATACAGAGAAGCAGCGTGGCTCAATGGAAAGACCTCGGGGTTGGGAGTCAGTGGTCATGGGTTCAAATCCCGGCTCTGCCAATTGTCAGCTGTGTGACTTTGGGCAAGTCACTCAACTCTTCTATGCCTCAGTTACCTCATCTGTAAAATGAGGATGTAGACAGACCCACGTGGGACAATCCGATCATCTTATATCCTTCCTAGCGCTTAGAACAGTGTTTTACATGTAGTAAGTGCTTAAAAATGCCTTTATTATTATTGTTATTATTATTAATTTCATCTCCTCCACTTGTCTGCTGTGTGACTTGGGTAATTTAGTTTACTTTTCTGTGCCTCTGTTCTACAACTACACCCCAGTTCACGCTTTTTAGTCCCTAGTTATAATAATAATAATAATAATTGTAGCATTTCTTAGGTACTTATCATGTACCAGGCACTATATTAAGTGCTGGGGTTGATACAAGCAAATTGGGTTATACACAGTCCCTGTCGCACATGGGTCTCACAGTATAAATCCCCATTTTACAGATGTGGTAACTGAGGCGCAGAGAAGTGAAGTGACTTGCCCAAGGTCTCACAGAAGACAAGTGGCAGAGCCAGGATTAGAACCCAGGTCCTTTGGACTCCCATGCTTGTGCTCTATCCATTAGGCAGTGCTGTTCTTCAAGCCAACCTACTTACTCTCCTTTGCCTTCCTATTTTACACTTCTGGTATTTTGCTCACAGTTTCTAATCTCGACTCTACCATGTACCTGCCGTGTGACCGTGGACAAGTCACTTAAATTCTCTGTGCACCAGTTCCCTCAGCTGAAAAAATGGGGATTCGATTCCTGTTCTCACTCCTACTGTGATCCTTATGAGGGATCTGATTATCTTGTATCTATCCCAGTGCTTATTGCAGTGCTTAGCAAATAGTTAGGGCTTCACAAATACCACAGGTTTTGTTACTATAAGTCCCCGTTTCCTCACAAAGACCCCTTTTCCTCAGCTCTCCTTCCCTTCCGCATCGCCCCATCTCTTTCCATTTGCTCTCCCCCACCCCCGGCACTTATGTATATAAACATATCTATAATTCTATTTATCTTAATGCCTGTTTACTTTTTTTGTTGTGTATATAGCTATAATTCTATTTATTTCTATTGATACCTATTTACTTGTTTTGTTGTCTGTCTCCCCACTTCTAGACTGTGAGCCCACTGTGGGCAAGGATTGACTTTCTTTATTGCTGAATTGTACTTTCCAAGCGCCTAATACAGTGCTCTGCACAGAGTAAGTGCTCAATAAATATGATTGAATGAATGAATCAATTGCCTGTTCAGAATCTTGTATCACTTATGAACTTGAGTATTCACAAACACCCTTAGCATTAGTGTACATACTGTGTATACCTTATTATTTATACAGTAAAATATCCCCCTTTCTTTCTTCCTCTTGTCTATAGTTCATTCTGGTGGCTTTTTCCCCTGTTAGATTGTAAGCTTGTTGAAGCCAGGGATTGTGTCTGCTAACTCTTTGTATTCTCCCAAGTGCTTAGAAGAGTGCTCTGCACAGTCATAATAAATACCATTGATTGATTGGTCATGCCTACGACTTCCACTGTTCTCTTCAAAGCACCTACTACAGTGCTCAGGCACAGTTGATTCACAATAAGTGTTCCTGAGTGGTAGACAGCGAACGTGTCTATCAGCTCTGTTGTACTGTCCTTTCCCAAGAGCTTAGTACAGTGATCTGCACACAGTAAACACTCAATGAATATGATTTATTGATGGATTTATTGATTCCTTTGGGAAAATTTGGGTAACTCACATTTGGGTAAAAAGATCAGGTCCCTGACCGATACTGGCATCATTCAAGTCAGAAGATGACGATTTTATCTCCGAAACAGAAGCCATTCCCTCCAAGGATCCTCCCCAGGGTGGCCATCACGTCCCGGTTCCTCAGGCTGTAGATGATGATGATGGTATTTATGAGGGGTTGAGGGCGGGGGGCACCACGATGTAGAACACGGACACCGGGAAGTCCAGGGTCGGGAAGGTTTCTGATGGTGGCTTGACGTGATCGAATGCAGATGTCGTGAGAAACACGGTGACCACCCAAAATTGAGGCAGGCATGTGGAGAAGGCTTTCGACCGACTATCAGCTGAAGGGATCCTCTGCACAGTGGAGAAGATGGAGGCATATGATGCCCTGATGGAGACCAAGCACACAAAACCCAAACAGGAACCAATAGTAACACTCACAACGATGGCGACGTAGTTCTTGGAGCAGGTGATCAACGATGGCGACGTGGTTCTTCGAGCAGGTGATCTTCATCAGGGAAGGGACGTCGAAGAACAACTGGGAGACGACGTGGGACCAGCAGAAGAACAGGAAGAAGGTCGAAGCCGAAATCGAGACTCCAAACAGACTCCCGGGGAGCCAGGAAGCGACTGCCATGTTCCTACAGGTCCCTTGATTCATGAGGACCTCAACTCATTTCCATCCTCATTTAGTGGAAAAAGCAAGGGCCCAGAAGTTCTCTTCCTCACTGTGAGCTCCTTGAGGGCAGCATACACATCTACCAACTCTGTTCTATTGTACACTCCCAGGTGTAGCTTAGTGGGAGTCAGAGCACTTGGGTTCTAATCCTGTCTCTGTCCCTTTGCTGCTGTGGGATCTTGGAGAAGTCGCTTTACTTCATTGGGTCTCAGTTTCCTCATCTGTAAAATGGCACGCAATCATTGCATATTCATCTTTCCATTCATTTTTTTTCCTTCTAGTAGGGGCAGGGAGTATGTCTGTTATGGTGTTATAAGGTGAATAGTGCATGGGTCTGGGTGAGAAGGACCTGAGTTCTAATACCAGCTCCGCCTCATGTCTGCTGTGTGACCATGGGCAAGTTATTTAACTTCTCTGAGCCACAGTTAACTTATCTGTAAAGTGGGGGTTAAGACTGTGATCCCCATGTGGAACCACGACTGCATCCAAGCTGCTTAACTTGTATCTACCCCAGCGGTTGGGACAGTGTTTGGGGGCAGAGTAAGGGCTTTACAAGTACTGTTATTATTATCATTATTATTACTCTCCCAAGGGCTTAGTGCACACAGTAAACGCTCAGTAAATATGATTCAAGATTGATTGACTGATAGTAAATTATATTGTGTCAACCTATCCCGGTAGACTGGAAAGTTCTTAAGGGCAGGGATTACAACCTTTCCCACTATTTGTCTCCTTCCAAAATTTGGGAATAACTCTTACAAGGAGGAATTTCTGATAGTGCTGGTGGCTGACCAAAGCTGGTCACATTCTCTCAGTTCTACTTGTTATTTACCCTCTGCAAGAGATTCTGGAACCTACTGAAGGCTGAAGTGACTGTCCGTAGTGCTAATACTGTGCTGGAGAACCGTATCCCGGCGGGTTGTTGGCAAGGTAGTGAGGTTTGAGGAGGAAGGAGGAGACGTGTGTGATGGTTCAGGGTTATTGAACTGGAAAACACCTGTACTCCTACAAGGCCACCTCCCCCGCTATTGACCACAGCCTTGTTCCGAGCCCCAACATAGGACTCAGACTGGCTCCATCTGTTCCATCCTCATCCTCGTCCCCCCTGCCCCTCTATCCCACCTACCCCCGGTCACTCTCACCAGGGCAGCGTGGGGCTGGGCGTCGCTAATCTTTGCAGGGCTGGGCTGGTCCCCTCTTTCCCCTCAGACTCGTGGGTTCTGTCAGCTAGGAAGGAACAGAGAGGAGCTCTCGATCCCTTTCCGTTCTCCCTCAGACTCCGAGAAGCTCTCAAGGTGGCGCCCTGTCCCGGTAGATAAAGCAGGAGCTGCTCCGAGGGGGATCCCTAGAGGATGGCTCGGGGACCTGCCGAGGGACTTCATGAACTGGACAAGCCACGCCCCCTATGTTCACGTGGTTTCTGAGTCTCCTGGGAGACAAGGGCCTGGTCCCTGCAGCATCATTGATGGTGCCGGCCCTCGGGGTTCCCGTGGAAACAGGGGCATCCTCATTCCAGTGTCCCAACAATTCCTGTTTTCAACGACAGTCTTTAGCCACTGTAATTGGTATCACCTTTATCTAATTGAAAACCTGAGACACTCGATCTGTCAGTAAATCAGCCAATTGTAACTTTTTCTTATGGCCTTTGTGAAATTCTTACTATATATCAGGCACTATATTAAGTGTTGGAGTATAGTAATCAGATTGGACAGCTAAAATCAGATTGGACAGAATCCACGTTCCCCGTTCATTCATTCATTCATTCATTCATTCATATTTATTTATTCATTCTTTCAATCGAATTTATTGAGCGCTTACTGTGTGCAGAGCACTGTACTAAGCGCTTGCGAAGTACAAGCCGGCAACGTATAGAGTTGTTGCCGTGTTGTCGACTTGTTGTCGACTTCTACTTCCCAAGCTCTTAGTACAGGGATCTGCACACAGTAAGCGCTCAATTAATACGACTGAATGAATGAATATAGAGATGGTCCCTACCCAACAACGGGCTCACAGTTTAGAAGGGGGCTAAAAACTCAAACCCTGTTTTACAGCTAAGGGAACTGAGGTATGGAGAAGTTAAGTGAACCTGCCCCAGGTCACAAAGCTGACATGCGGTGGAACCGGGATCAGAACCCATGTCCATTTGAATCCAAGGGCCATGCTCTACCAATTAGGCAATGCTGCTTCTTCTGATTTGTCCTGATTGCCAATCCTTGAAGCGCTGTTCATACTAATAAACTATACTCTTAAATCAAGCATTCATCCTCTTTCTCATCTTCCCCTTCTTTCTTCCTCTACGCAATTTACTTTATGTCTATCTCCCCCATTAGATTATAATCTCCTGGAGAGCAGGAACAATGCAATTTTATCTCTTTTCACCTTTCCTGAGAGCTTACTACACTTCCTTTTATTCAGGATAAGGTCCATAAATACCGTTGATAATAGTAATAGTAATAATTATGGTCTTCGTTAAGCGTTTAACTTTGTGCCAAGCACTGTTCTATGTGCTGGAGTAGATACAAGGTAATCAGGTTGGACAAGGTCCCTGTCCCGCATGATCCTCACAATCTCATTCTCCATTTTACAGATGAGGGAACTGGGGCACAGAGACGTGAAGTGACCTTTCCAAGGTGACAGGGAGGAAAAGTAGCGGAACTGAGATTAGAACCCGTGACCTCTGACTCCCAAGCCCGTGCTCTGGATGGATGGATGAATAGATGAATGGTAGGAAGATTGGATGGATGAAAAGAAGGAAAAATGGATTGATGAGAGAGGATGGATTTGACAAGACGGATCTGCAGTCATTCTTTCTTCCCTTCTCCCATACCTCTTCCAATTTTCCAACTTTCATATCCACCCCCAGAGTCATGCTAAGGAGCATAACATGATATTTTCATAGTCATTGCTAATAATGATATCATTATTGTATTCATTTAGAGGTTGTGTGCCCAAATTGTTCCACTTGCTGGAGTAGAAACAAAAAAATCAGTAGAGACAAGATTCGTGTCCCATAGGGGCTCAGAGTCTAAGAGGAAGAGAGATTTAAGGATATTAAGTCATTACCCCTTGATCACTCAGCAGGCCAGTAGCAGAGTTGGCAACAGAACTCAAGTGTCAATCAGTCAATCAGTCAATCAATCATACTTATTGAGTGCTTACTCTGGGGCCAGCACTGTAATAAGCACTTGGAAAAGTTCAATATAACAAAATTGGTAGACACGTTCCCTGTCCACAATTATCTTACAGTCTAGAGCGATTCTCATTTCTTTAGGCCACGATAAAATTAAAAAAGAATTATGGTATTTGTTCAGCACTTGCTATGTGCCAAGCACTGTTCTAAACACAGTGGAGTAGATGCAAGCTAATCATGTTGTCCCACGTGGGGTTTACAGTCTTCATCCCCATTTTACAGATGAGGTAACCGAGGCACAGAGAAGTTAAGAGGATAGGCCAAGGTCACACAGATGACAAGTGGCAGAGCAGGGATTAGAACCGCCCCAAAACTGGATTTACTGTTCTAAGCACTTGGGAGAGTTCAGTTTACCATAGTTGTTAAATACATTCCTGCCCATAATGAACGTCCCTTCCTTCAGGCCATGATGCCTCCCTAAAACTGGATTGTCATTACTACTTCATTCTTAGCCGACTCCCTCCCAGACTGATAATTCATCAATGTCCAGGGCTTTCTGTGAACCCAGTATGATTTATAAGTATCTGGTTAGGTCCAAGAACAATTCCTTGGTTAAGTGGTCGTGTGAGATTGTTTGCACAAGGAAGGAGACATTTGGTCACAGAGAAGAGGCTGGGTGAGTGACTCTTTTAGGATCCTGCCCATGGCGGACTTCATGTCCCGATTCCTCAGGCTGTAGATGAAGAGGTTCAGGGCCGGGGGCACTACCGTGGAGAACATGGACACCATCAGGTCCACGAGCAAGGAGGAGTCTTAGGGCACCTTGTTGTAGACAAATACACCCACAGAGAGGAAACAGTGACGACGATGAGGTGAGACACACAGGTGGTGAAGGCTTTGGCCCGGCCCTCCATTGGCGGGATCCTCAGCACGACCCGGAAGATGAATGCGTATGAGACGATGATGGACATGAAGCAGACAACAGCTAAGGCTGCCCCAAAATTACAGTCACGTCAATGGCGATGTGCTTCTCGGAGCAGGTGATCTTCAGCAGAGGAGGGACGTCACAGAAGAACTGAGGGACGACGTGGGACCCGCAGAAGAACAGGGAGACGGTCGAAGCCGAAAGCAAGACGCCAAACAGACTCCCGGTGAGCCAGGAAGCGGCCGCCATCTTCCCACAGGCCCCTTGATTCATGACGACCTCATAGCCAAGGAGACAGCAGATCGCGACGTAGCGGTCGTAAGGCATTGCTGTGATGATGAATATCTCTAAACCACCAAACTGAACCACCGAGAAGATCTGGGCAGCCCCGCCCAGGAAAGAAATGGATCTACGGTCAGTCAGGGAGTTGTGGATGGACTGGGGAACGATGACAGATATGAGGCAGAGATCGAGAACAGACAGGTACCTGAGGAAGAAGTACACGGGGGTGTGGAGGCACCAGTCGAGGGTGGTGATGGCGACGATGAGGAGATTCCCCGTCAGTGTCGCCATGTAGAGGAGGAGGAACAGCGCGGCCTGGACCAGCTGCAGCTTCCGGACCTCCGAGAAACCCAGCAGGAGGAATTCTGTCTTCACGGTGACATTGGTCATTTTCTGGGAATTGTCGTTGACTTCCTAAGGACATTTAGAAAATATGTGGATGAGAATAATATTCCAGAAAAAAGTGTACAGTAGAGGAGATATTCTTTGGGTTGAAGGGAATCTCGGGTTTTTTTATGGTAATTTTCACGCTCTCTATGTTCCAGATACTGTACTAAACACTAAGCACGTTGTTCATCTCCTCCAATCAACCTGCCTTGGTACAGGACAGCACTGAAACCGTTCCTGACTCCTAGAAGTCTATTCCATTTGCAAACATCTACAAAGATTGTGGTCACATAATTCTATATAATTAGATTAGCAACATAGCCTAGTGGAAAGAGGATGGTCCTGGGAGTCTAGGGGACCTTGCCCTTAATCCCGACTCTGCTACATACCTGCTGGGCCACCTCGGGCAAGTCACTTAACTTTTCTGTTCCTTGGTTTCCTCATCTGTAAAATGGGGTTTAAGATGATGAGTCCCACATGGTACAGGGACAGTGTCCAATCTGATTATATCATATCTACTCCAGCACTGAGTATGGTGTTGGCACATGGTAAGCACTCAACAAATACCACACATTATTATTCAGAAAGAACAGGAGGGCTTATATTGAAATTTCCCTTTCCTGCCCCTCACCTTCCCCTGCTCCTCTCCGGAATCACTGGGCTTGTCCTGGGCTGGGAGCAGCGACCTCTGCTGGGAGAGATGCTCACTCCGCCTCGTCGGTCCTGGACGCTGGTGGGGATGTGAGAAAGGTCTGGGTGAGGGGAGGGGGCTGTCAGGATCCTCCTTCACCCGCTCTGCTCTCCAGATGGCTGTGCCGTCCCCTCAGATGATGGCCGGGTTATTTCCTGGGGGATTTCCCATGGGAGGACGGGCCCGGAGTTTGGCCGAGACAGTTTACTGTCCGGGAATCTCAGAAGGCCAGGATCGTGGGCTCCCTGTGGTCTGAGCCCTTACAACCTAAATAATTGCCCAGTCCCACATGGTTCCAACTCTGGGACTCCTTCCTAGAACATCATCAATGGAGTCGTCATCATTCTGTTTTCATGATTAATAATTGGTCTCTGTTTCAACTCTGGAGATTGGAAATCCTAAATAAGCTCTCTCTCTCTTACCTACCTATTCTCTTCTCCCGCTACACCCCAGCTCACACTCTCTAATCCCCCGGACTTTCTTACCATGTCTCGTTCTGAACTTCCCTGCCTACAACCCATGGATTGTACCCTTCCTCCTGCCTGGTGCACCCTCCCGCCTTCAAACCTGCCAAGCCTCATTTCTCCCCATTTTGAAATCCCTCTTGGAAGCCCAACTCATCCAGGCGAATTTTCCAATTGCATTTCATTTTCCCATCTGTCATTTTAGAACTCGGGCATTCACAAGCACTTGTAAAACTTTGGTTGTGTAAGCTTATTTGCAAAGAATATATCTTGCCCTTTAGTTGTACTTCAATTTGATTGACTTAGTACTTAAATGTTGAAGTATATAAAGCAATTTCCTTTCCTCTCCATCCTAACTGCTACCAAATTAATCAAATCACGTATCCTGTCCCACCTTGATGACTGCATCAGCCTCCTTGCTGAATTCCCTGTCTCCTGTCTCTCTCCATTCTAGTCCATACGTAACACTGCTGCCCTGATCATTTTATTACAAAAACATTCAGGCCATGTTTCCCCACTCCTCAGGAATCTCCAGTGGTTTCTGATCCACCTCCACATCAAGCACGACTCCTTATCATTGGTTTTAAAGCATTTAATCAGCTTGCCCCCTTCTACTTCACCTCACCGCTGCAGCCCAGCCTGCACATCTCACTACTTTAGTGTTAACCTACTCACTGTACTGCGACTTAGTCTATCTCACTGCCGACCTGTCACCCACATCTTGTCTCTGAGCTGGGGTGTCCTCCGTCTTCATATCCGTTGGATGATCACTCTCCTTACCTTCAAAGCCTTATTTACGGCACAGCTCCTCCAAAACACATTCCCTGAATAAGCCCTGATTTCCTTTTCTCCCATTCCCTTCTGTGTCACCCTGATTTGCTCCCTTCTTTCACCCTGTCCAATAGCACTTATACCCATATCCAGTATTTTTTTTACATTAATGTCTGTCTTCCCCTCTAGCCTGGAAGCTCGTTGTGGACAGGGAATGCGTCTTTTATATTGTATAATTGTACTCTCCTAAGCACGTAGTACAGTGTTCTGCATACAATAAGCATCAATAAATACAACTGACCAACTGACTGACTGATTATCTTGTATCTATTCTAGCACTTAGTACTATGCCTGGCACATACTAGGCACTTAACGAATTCCAAAAAAAGGCATTCTGGCCTCAGAAAGTTCACATTTTAGTGAAGAGAATAGAAACCAGTTCTCATGAGAGAACGTAAGAATTTTACAGGGAGGGGTACCTATGCCATGAGGAAGTAGATCCATTACTAACCAAATATACAATTGGTAATCTATGTATAGGTAAGAATGAGAAGTGTAAAAACATACATGGGGATGAAAGGTAACTGTTGATGTGCTACAGTTGAACTGTTGTGAGTTACTTGGGGCAGACTTCCAGAAATTGTGGAAAGAGCAATTGTGTCTCTTGGGTCTTGGTACCCTCTTCTATACCCCCTTTCTCTGTCCCCACTCAACCCAGCTAATCAAATGATCAGTCAATCAATCAATGGTCAATCAATCAATAGTCTTTATTGAGCGATTACTGTACTACTGATGTACTACTGATGTACTGATGTACTACTGAGTATTGTACTACTGATGTACTACTGTACTACTACTACTGTACTACTGATGCTACTGCATCAGCCTTCTCTCTGATCTCCCATCCTCGTGTCTCTCCCCACTTCAATCCATACTTCATGCTGCTGCCCGGGTTATCTTTGTCCAGAAACGCTCTGGGCATGTTACTCCCCTCCTCAAAAATCTCCAGTGGCTACCAATCAATCTGCGCGTCAGGAAGAAACTCCTCACCCTGGGCTTCAAGGCTCTCCATCACCTCGCCCCCTCCTACCTCACCTCCCTTCTCTCCTTCTACAGCCCACCCCGCACCCTCCGCTCCTCTGCCGCTAATCTCCTCACCGTACCTCGTACTCGCCTGTCCCACCATCGACCCCCGCCCCACGTCATCCCCCGGGCCTGGAATGCCCTCCCTCTGCCCATCTGCCAAGCTAGCTCTCTTTCTCCCTTCAAGGCCCTATTGAGAGCTCACCTACTCCAGTAGGCCTTCCCAGACTGAGCCCCTTCCTTCCTCCCCGCCTCGTCCCCCTCTCCATCCCCCCATCGTATCTCCTTCCCTTCCCCACTGCACCTGTATATATGTATATATGTTTGTACATATTTGTTACTCTATTTATTTATTTATTTATTTTACTTGTACATATCTATTCTATTTACTTTATTTTGTTAGTATGTTTGCTTTTGTTCTCTGTCTCCCCCTTTTAGACTGTGAGCCCACTGTTGGGTAGGGACTGTCTCTATATGTTGCCAACTTGTACTTCCCAAGCGCTTAGTACAGTGCTCTGTACACAGTAAGCGCTCAATAAATACGATTGATGATGATTACTGTGTGCAGAGCACTGTACTAAATCCCTGGGATTGTACAGTAATACAGAGCTGGTAGACATGTTTTCTGTCCACAGTGAGCTTACATGTTAGAGGGGGATAGAGACTGAGTGATCAATCGATCACTCAATCAATGGTATTTATTGAACACTTTCCATGACCAGAGCACTGTATTAGGCACTTGGGAGAGTACAGTATAACTGAGTTGGCAGGCACATTCCCTGCCCACAATGTGCTTACAAGTCTAGAGGAGTATACTTACAAATCTAGAGGAGGATACAGATATTAAACAGACAATTAATCAATCAGACAATGCGTCAGTGGTATTTACTGAGCACTTACTCTGTGCGGAGCCCTGTACAAAACAATCGATCAATCAGTGGTATTTATTGAGTGCTTACTATGTGCAGATCATGGTACTAAGTGCCTGGGAGAGTACAATATAACAACGTTTGTCGACAAGTTCCCTGCCCACATGGAGTTTACAATCTACAGGGGTACTTTGTATTTCTCCTATGCAAATCTAACAGGGATCAAGGAAAGATCACTAAATCCTGAACATGAAGGGGGGCTTTCTCAGCCACAGTAGCACACATAGGAAAATGTTCCCTGCTGGGATTCTGTCTTTAGACCCGAAGGATGGTTGTAAATCTGGGCAAATCCTTGGACAATACCTCTGACAACTGCTGGGATCATTGGCAAGGGGAAACAGACATTTTACGCCAGAGAGGGAGCTGGGAGTGTGTAATCTTTAGGACCCTCACCAGGGCAGATTTCACATCTTTGTTCTTCAGGTTGTAGATGAGGGGGTTGAAGGCGGGGGGCACCACGGTGTAGAACACAGACGCAAGCTGGTCCAGTGTTGAGGGTGAGTCCTAGGGCGGTTTGAGTTAGGCGAAAGTCCAGGTATAGAAAAAAGCAATGACGATGGTGAGTTGAGGCAGGCAGAAGGAGCCTGGTCCTCAGTGGCTGTCATCTTCAGCACGGCCCAGAAAATGCGGATGTACGAGACAGTGGTGAGCATGAAGCAGACGACAGCTAACGCTACCCCTGTGGTCATGCTCATGTCCATGGCAACATGGTCCTCGGAGCAGGATATCTTCAGCAGGGTGGGGACGTCACAGAAGAACTGGGGGACTACGTTGGACCTGCAGAAGAACATGGAGAATATCGAAGCTGAAAACAACACCCCAGTCAGTCCTCCGATGAGCCATGAGGCGGTGTCCATCTTCCCACAGGCCCCTCGGTCCATGATGATGTCGTGGCGCAGAGGGAGGCAGATGGCGGCGTAGCGGTCGTAGGACATTGTCGTGAGGACGAAATACTCAGAACCCACAAATATGATCCACAGAAAAAGCTGAGCGATGCAACCGAGGAAGGAGATGGGGTTACTATTGCTCAGGGAGTTGTAGATGAACTTGGGGAGGATGACAGAATTAAGCAGAGATCGAGGACAGACAGGTGCCTGAGAAAGAAGTACATGTGGGTGTGGAGGTGCGGTCGAGGACGGTGATGGCGACAATGAGGAAATTTCCCATCAGGGCCGCCAGATAGACCCGGAGGAACAGTACAGCGTGGACCAGCTGCAGCTCGCGAACTTCCGAGAATCCCAGAAGCAGGATTTCTGTCTTCACAGTGACATTGCTCATTTTCTGGGAATTGACACTGACTGCCTAAGGACATTTAGAAAAGAGATTCAAATAGGGACGAGAATGGTAATTCAGATAAAAGTTCACAGAAGAGGAGAAAATATTTGGGTTGCAGGGAAATCTCAGATTTTGGGGGTATTTATGGTATTTGTTAAATTCTTACTACATGGTTGGTAGTAGGATGGCTACAAGCTAATCACGGTGTTCATCTCCCTCAGTTTATCTGCCTCTGTTCAGGCCAGCACAGAAAACCATTCCTGACTCCGAGGTGTCTGTTCCAAGAGAAGCAGCGTGGCTCAATGGAAAGAGCACGGGCCTGGGAGTCAGAGGTCATGGGTTCAAATCCAGACTCCACCAATTGTCAGCTGTGTGACCTTGGGCAAGTCACGTAACTTCTCTGTGCCTGTTACCTCATCTGTAAAATGGGGATTAAGACTGTGAGCCCCACGTGGGACAACATGATCACCTTGTATCTTCCCCAGCGCTTAGAACAGTGCTTTGCACATAGTAAGGGCTTAACAAATGTCATTATTATTATTATTATTAATATTCTAATTTGCAAATATCTGCAAGGATTATAGTCACTTAATTCCACATACTTTGAGAAGCAGCGCGGCCTTGTGAAAAGAGCTCAGACCTGGCTTTTAATCCCCACTCTGCCATTTACCTTGGGCAAGTCACTTCACCTCTCTGGGCCTCAGTTCCAACGTTTGCAAAATTGAGATGCAGTACCTGTTCTCCCTCCTATTTAGACTGTGAGGTCCATGAGGGGCCTGATTAACTTGTATCAACCCCAGCCCTTAGTACAGTGCTTACCACATAGTACTTGCTTAACAAATACCATTATTCTTAATATTATGAACTAGTCAAATCCCTCCCTATCATTTTATGCCTATTCAATAGCTCCTTTACCTTTCACATCTATTCGCCTCAGCTTTTATTCCCCAACACGTTTTTTAAATTCATCCCTGGCAAATCTTCTATCTCTGCCTCACTCTCATTACTCCCATGCCTCTCCCCTCTCTCGGTCTGTTTCCCAGGCTTAGAACTCCCACACCTTCAAATAATAATTACGGTATGTGCTAAGTGATTACTATGTGTGAGTCACTGTACTAAGCACTGGGGTGGATATAGGCAAATCGGGTTGGTCCCACGCGGGGTTCACAGTCTCATCCTCCATTTTCCAGATGAGGTAACTGAAGGCCCAGAGAAGTGAAGTGACTTGCCCAAGGTCACAACAGACAAGTAGCAGAGCCGGGAATAAGACCTATTCATTCAGTCGTATTTATTGAGCACTTACTGCGTGCAGAGCACTGTACTAAGCGCTTGGGAAGTACAAGTTGGTAATATATAGAGACGGCCCCTACCCAGTAGCGGGCTCACAGTCTAGAAGGGGGAGACAGACAACAAAACAACACATATTAACAAAATAAAATACATAGAATAGTAAATATGTGCAAGGAAAATAAATAGAGTAATAAATCTGTACAGACATATATACAAGTGCTGTGGGGAGGGGAAGGAGGTAGAGTGGGGGAATGGGGAGGGGGAGGAGAGGGAGAGGAAGGAGGGGGCTCAGGCTAGGAAGGCCTCCTGGAGGATGTGAGCTCTTAGTAGGGTTTTGAAGGGAGGAAGAGAGCGGGAGTGTGGAGGGAGAGCATTCCAGGCCAGGGGGAGGGCGTGGACCTGGAGTCGATGGCCGCACAGGCAAGAACGAGGCCCAGTGAGGAGGTTAGTGGCAAAGGAGCGGAGGGTGCGGGCTGGGCTGTAGAAGTAAAGAAGGGAGGTGAGGTAGGAGGAGGCGAGGTGATGGAGAGCCTTGAAGCTGAGAGTGTGGAGTTATTGCCTGATGCGTAGGTTGATTGGTAGCCACTTGAGGTTTTTGAGGAGGGGAGTAACATGCCCAGAGCATTTCTGCACAAAGATGATGTGGACAGCAGCGTGAAGTATAGATTGAAGTGGGGAGAGACAGGAGAATGGGAGATCAGAGAGGAGGCTGATGCAGTAATCCAGTCGGGATAGGATGAGAGATTGAACTAGCAGGGTAGCGGTTTGGATGGAGAGGAAAGGGCGGATCTTGGCAATGTTGCGGAGGTGACACCGGCAGATTTTGGTGCCGAATTGTATGTGAGGGGTGAACGAGAGAGCTGAGTCGAGGATGACACCAAGGTTACGGGCTTGTGAGACGGGAAGGATGGTAGTGCTGTCAACAGTGATGGGAACGTCAGGGAGAGGGCAGGCTTTGGAAGGGAAGATAAGGAGTTCAGTCTTGGACATACTGAGTTTTAGATGGCGGGCAGACATTCAGATGGAGATGTCTTGAAAGCAGGAGGAAACCCGAGCCTGAAGGGAGGGAGAGAGTGCAGGGGCAGAGATGTAGATTTGGGTGTCATCAGCATAGAGATGGTAGTGGAAGCCGTGGGAACGAATGAGTTCACCAAGTGAGTGAGTGTAGAAAGAGAACAGAAGGGAACCAAGAACTGACTCTTGAGAAACCCCTACAGTAAAAGGATGGGAGGGGGATGAGGAGCCCGCAAAGGGGCCTGAGAATGAACGGCTGGAGAGATAAGAGGAGAACCAGGAGAGGACAGTATGAGAAGCCAAGGTTGGATATCGTGTTGAGGAGAAGGGGGTGGTCCACAGTATTGAAGGCAGCTGAGAGGTCGAGGAGGGTTGGGATGGAGTGGGGAACGTTGGATATGGCAAGCAGGAGGTCATTGGTGTCCTTTGAGAGGGCAGGTTCGGTGGAATGTAGGGGACGGAAGCCAGATTGGAGGAGAGAGTTGGCGTTGAGGAAATCGAGGTAGCGGGTGTAGACGACTCGCCCAAGGAGTTTGGAAAGGAATGGTGGGGGAGAGATAGGGCGATAACTAGAAGGGGAGGTGGGGTCGAGAGGATTTTTTTAGGTTGGGGGAGACGTGGGCATGTTTGAAGACAGAGGGGAAGGAACCAGTGGTGAGTGAGCGGTTGAAGATGGAAGTTAAGGAGGGGAGGAGGGACTGAGCGAGAGATTTCATAAGATGAGAGTTAATAGGGTCGGAAGCACAGGTGGCCGGAATAGCACTTGAGAGGAGGGAGGAGATCACATTTGAGGATACTGTTGGGAAGGATGGGAGAGTAGCGGAGAGGTTTGAGGGCCGGGGGGTTGGAGAAGGGGGAGCAGTGACTTTGGGGAGCTCAGACCTGATGGAGTTAATTTTACTAATGAAGTAGGAGGCCAGGTCGTTGTGGGTGAGGGCTGGAGGAGGGGGAGGAACAGGGGGCCTGGGAAGGTATTTTAATGTACGGAAGAGCTGACGGGGATGATGGGAATTGGTGTCAATAAGGGAGGAAAAATAGTTTTGTCTGGCAGAGGAGAGGGCAGAGTTAAGGCAGGAAAGGATAAACCTGAAGTGAACGAGGTTGGCTTGTTGTTTAGACTTTCGCCAGCAGCGTTCAGCAGCTCGACCATAAGAGCGAAGGATACAGATCGTCGTAGTGATTCAAGGCTGTAGGTTAGTGGTACAGGAGTGGAGAAGGGAAAGGGAAGGGAGGGAGTCGAGCTGAGTAGAGAAGGTAGAGTTGAGAGCAGGAATCTGATCATCAAGATTGGGTAGAGAGGAAAGGGAGGCGAGGTATGGTGTGAGGCGCTCAGAAAGATGGATTGGGTCGAGAGAGTAGATGTCTCTGTGAGGTAGTAATATAGATTTACAGGGGAGAGGAGTGTAAGTGAGGAGGCAGGTGAGATGGTTATGATCGGAGAGAGGGATTTCAGAGTTGGTGAGGGTGGAGATAGTGCAGCGGTAGGAGAGGATGAGGTCGAGGGTGTGACCACAAGTAGGGTGTGACCTATGACCTTCTGACTTCCCAAGTCGTGGTTTGTCCACTCCACCATGCTGCTCCTCCTGACAGACCACATTCCTTCCACGTTCCAATTTCCACACAAGATCCCATCTCCTCCAACGAGCTTTTCCCAGTTAACTCTCAGGCAGACAAACCTGTCCACAATCTCTACCCGTCATGGACTGACTGATACGCCTTCTTGCATGTATATTGTTTTACTCCATTGCACAGCCACCTCTCTAGATTGTTCTGCTGTAAATATTTTTATGTGTATCTCCCCTTTCCTTTATTTCTTTTAATGTCTTTCTCCCCCTTTTGACTGTAAGCTTGTTAGCAGGGAACATTCCTGGCAGCTCTGCTCTACTGCATTCTCTTAAGTGCTGAGAACAGTGTTCTGAACCCAGTCATGACTGAATAAATATCATTGATTGATTGATTGTCAATTATCACACCCACGTGTGATAGGGACTGTGTAAATCCTGATTAGCTTGTATTTGCCACAGCACTTAGTACAGTGCCTGGCACATACTAAGAGCTTAACAAGGATCACCATCATTATTATTATGGATTCATGTATTTGCGAATGGACGGTTGGATAGATGGATAGACAGATGGGTGAACAAACAGACAGATGGACGAATGGACAGTCGGACGGATAGGTGGATGGATGAATAAATGGATTTGAGAGAAGGATCTGATCAGTCAAATTCATTCATTCATTCATTCAATCGTATTTATTGAGTGCTTACTGTGCGCAGAGCACTGTACTAAGCTCTTGGAAAGTACAATTCATCAACAAATAGACATTATCCCTGCCCACAACGGACTCACAGTCTACAAGGGGGAGACAGGCATCAAAGCAAGGAAACAAGCAGGCAAATGTGGGGTACAGTTTCCATGATTGCATCCCTTCTCCCTTGTCACCCTCTCATTTTCTGATTTTCATAAACACCGAGCGATCTTAAAATTCATAGAATTACTGTTATTATCAGTAGAAATGTCAACATTATCATTATTGAATTCATTAAGAATTTACTTACAAAAGACTGCCAAGTCCTGGAATAGAATCAACCTAATCAGATCGGACACGTTTCCTGATCCACAGTGGCTCAGACTGTAAGAGAAAGAGAGAGCACATATTGAATTCCAATTTTACAGAGAGACTCAAAGGTGTTATGTGGCTGGACCAAGGTCATACACATGTTCATTCCACTATGCCATGATTCTGCCCAGGCAATCAATTGTCAGTCATTTATTCATTCATTTAATCATATTTAGAGTGATTACTATGTGCAGAACACTTAACTAAGCGTGTGGAAAGTACCATTCAGAATAAAGAGACACATTCCATGCCCACACCGGGTTTACAGTCAAACGTGCCTAATCACCCTCTGCCCCAGACAGTGACAAATCCACAGACACTGGAATTCCTCTTTGGACAGGTCTTTATATGGATATCCCCAGGATAGAACCCTGATTAATAATGGGGTAGTTCAGCAAAAAGAAACAGACATTTTGCCACCTAGAAGAGGGAGAAGGAATCTCCTCTTTAGGACTCTCCCCAGGGCGGCCTTCATGTCCCGATGTCTCAGGCTGTAGATGAGGGGGTTCAGGGTAGGGGGCACGACGGTGTAGAACATGGACACCAGCAGGTCGAGGGTCGAGGGTGAGTCTGACAAGGGCTTGAGGTAGGAGATGATGGCCGTAGAGAGGAAGACAGTGAAGACAGCGAAGTGGGGCAGGCAGGTGGAGAATACTTTGGCCTGGCTCTCGGAGGCCGGCATTCTCAGCACGGCCTGGAATATATGCAGGTAGGAGACGACGATGGAGACGAAGCAGACGACAGCTAAAGCTACCCCACCGATGACGCTCACATCTATGGCGACGTGGTTCTCGGAGCAGGAGATATTCAGCAGGGGGGTCATCTCAGAAGAATTGCTGGATGTGTTGGACCCACAGAATCTCAGGGAGAAAGTCGAAGCTGAAAGCAGGACGCCAACCAGCACCCCGCTGAGCCAGGAGGCGTCCACCATCTTTCCACAGGCCGGGTTGGTAATGATGAGCTCATAATGCAGGGGGTAGCAGATGGCGGCCTAGCAATCGTAGGACATTGCTGTGAGGACAAACAGTTCTGAAGCAGCAAACAGACCCACCAAAAAGACCTGGGCCACACAGCCCAGGAAGGAGATGGATCTACAGTTGGTCAGTGAGATGACGACAGACTTGGGGATGGTGACGGAGATGTAGCAGAAGTCGAGGACGGATAGGTTCCTGAGGAAGAAGTACATGGGGGTGTGGAGGCACCAGTCGAGGGTGGCGACGTCGACTATGAGGAGAATACCTGTCAGGACCGCCAGGTAGACTAGGAGGAACAGCGCGGCATGGACAAGCTGCAGCTCCCGGACTTCTGAGAAACTCAGTAAGAGGAATTCCCTCACCGTGGAGTTATTGGATATTTCTGGGAGGCAGCATTGATTTCTGAATGTGATGATCGAAGATCCAAAGTTGGAGTCAATGAGTGAAGGAATTGACAGGACACTTGCTAGTGATTATGCAGAGGAGACAGGTAATGAATTCAAAATGATATTTGAGTTCACCGCGGAGACATCGAACATTTCTTGGAAATGGTGTCGACTCCCTGAAAAGGAATATGGAAGGAAGAATTTAATTTACAGATAATTATGTTGGGGGTGAAGGAATAAGAATGTCAATTCATTCATTCATTCAATCGTATTTATTGAGTGCTTACTGTGTGCAGAGCACTGTACTAAGAGCTTGGTAAGTACAAGTTGGCAACAGATAGAGATGATCCCTACCCAACAACTGGCTCACAGTCAATCATTTCTATTTATTGAGTACCTAAGGAGGACACAGTAATAGTACATGTGATCACTGCCCCCAAGGAGATTACATTCTATTGGAAGCACCAATATATGAACTGTGTAGACACAGGGTGCTACTGGGAAGAACTCAGGCCCGGAAATCATAGGAGTTGACTTCTAATCCCAACTCTACCACTTGTCGGCTGCATAGCCATGGGAAAAGGATTTAATTTCTCTACGCCTTAGTTTTCTCAATAGTGAAATGAGGATTTGATACATGTTTTCCCTCCTACTTAGTCTGTGAATGCTCCGTGGGACACGGACTGTGTTCTACCACATTATCTTGAATCTCCCCCGGCACTTAATACTATGCTTGGAACGTTGTAAGCACTTAATAACTATCAACAGTATTATTTTTGGTTGAGGAGGCTGAAACTAAAATGAATAGGGGATAGGAGATGTCAGAGAACATAAGGATATGAACACGACTGTTGTGAAATTTTTTCGGTGATTTTAGCATCAAACAAGAAATGCCTTTATACAAAATTCATCCATTTAGTGCAGAGAGAATGAGCCTGGTAGACAAAAGGACCTGAATTCTAATCCTGTCTCCTTCCCTTGTCCCTTGTTTGAACTAGGGCCAGTAACGTACCTTCTCTGTGCCTCATTTACCTTATCTGTAAATTGGGGATTATGACTGAAATCAACATGTGGGTCATAGACTGTGTCTAAACTCATTAGTTTGTGTCTACACCAGTGTTCAGTACAGTACCTGGCATATAATAAGCATATAACAATACCATAAAACAAACAACAAAAATAAAACCCACATATACATCAAACTGATTCAATTTGCTCAATATCTGCATTCACACGTGGACTCACACAAACACAAGAATAACTCATCATTTATCTAGTCATTCATTCATTCAATTCATTCAATCGTATTTATTGAGCGCTTAATGTGTGCACAGCACTGTACTAAGCGCTTGGGAAGTACAAGTCCTTTCCTAAAGCATCGCTCAGCCTACATCTTCTCCTCTCATCAGCCTTCACTCAGGACAAGTTGTGTCTTTTCACAAGCAACAAAAACTCACAATCGGCTTGAAGGCTTTCTGCCCTATGGCTGCAGTTCACTCCTGTCCATCTTTCAACTCGTTTTCTCAGCTCTCAAAGCAACTTTCTAGTTGATACTCACGATCGACTCTCCTGTTTCCATCCTAGCCTGGAACTCCCTCTCTTAGACACTCAAAATCAGAGAGAGCACAGGTCTTCCCGAATACTGAGCACTGCTAAAATCCCCCCTCCTCCAACCAGCTTCCCCATTCATTTCCCAGCCCTCTAAATCCACTTCATCTACCTCAAGCACGAAACAACTCATTTCCATCCTCATTTAGTGGAAAAGGCATGGGCCCAGGGGTTCTCTTCTTGACTGTGTGCTCCTAGAAGGTAGCATACACATCTACCAGATCTGTTTTGTTGTACTCTCCCAAGCTTAGCTTAATGGGAGTCAGAGGACTTGAGTTCTAATCCTGATTAACCTTTTTCTGATTGGGACCTCGGTCAAGTTGCTTCACTTCACTGGGCCTCAGTTTCCTTATATGTAAAATGGCATGCAATAACTGCATATTCATCTTTCCATTCTTTCTTTCCTTCTAGAAGGGGCAGGGAATGTGTCTGTTATGTTTTTCTAAAGTGAATAGAGCACAAGCTTGGGAGTCAGAAGGAGTCAGATGGACCTGGGTTCTAATTCCGGCTCTGCCTTATGTCTGCTGTGTGACCATGGCTCTGAACCTCAGTTACCTCATCTGTAAAATGGGGATTAAGACTATAAACCCCATGTTGAACAGGGACTGTGCCTACCTTGCATCCACCCCAGCGCTTAGGGAAGTGCTTGGGACATAGTAAGAGCTTAACAAGTACTACTATCATTAGTATTACTCTCCAAATGCTTAGTGCACACAATAAGCTCTCAATAAAAATGATTCAAGGTTACTTGATTGATAGTAAATTATCCTGTGTCAACGTAGCCCAGCCAGCTGGAAAACCCATGAAGGCAGGGATTCCAACCTTTCCCACTATTTGTTTTCTCCCAACATTTGGGAAAAACTCTTACAGGGAGGAATTGCCAGTGGTGGTCCAAAGCCGGTCCCATTCTCTCCGGCTGCATATCATTTACCCTCTGCAAGGAATTCTTGGACCCAGGAAAGCCCAAAGTGACTGTCCGTAGTGCTGGCACTGTGATGGAGCATGGTAGCCTGGGGGGTACCTGGCATGGTAGCATCATGGCGTGGTAGAAAGAGCACGGGCTTGGAAGCCAGGTGTCATGGGTTCTAAACCCAGCTCTGCCACTTGTCAACTGTGTGACTTTGGGCAAGTCACTTAACTTCTCAGGGCCTCAGTTACCTCATTTGTAAAGTGGGGATTTAGGCTGTGAGTCCCACGTGAGAAAACCTGATCACCTTGAACCCCCCACCCCCCCATCGCTTAGAACAGTGCTTCACATATGGTAAGCGCTTAACAAATGCCATCATTATTATGGTAGTGAGGTTTGAGGAGGAAGGAGGAGAGTGGTGTGATTGTTGGGGGTTACTGAACTGAGAAACACCTCCCCTCCTGCTAGTACCACTGCCCTGCTGGGAGCCGCTGCCCTGGTCCGAACTCCAATTTAGGCCCCAGACTGGCTCCATCTCTTCCATCCTCATCTTCGTTCCCCCAACCCCTCCATCCCACTCACCCCCATTCACTCTCACCGGGGCAGCGTCGGGCTGGGGGTCCCTGACCTCTGCAGGGCTGGGATGGTCTCCTCTTTCACCTCAGACAGTTGAGTTCGGTCAGCCAGGAAGGAATATAGAGGAACCCTAGGTCCTTCTCTGCTCTCCCTCAGACTCCGAGAAGCTCTCCAGATGGAACCTGTCCCTGAAGATAAAGCAGGAGCTGCTCCGAGGGGATCCCTGGAGGATAACTAAGGGCCCTGCCGAGGGACCTCGTGGCCTGGAGAAGCCACGCACCCTCTGGTCACGTTGTTCCTGAGGCTCCTGGGAGACAAGGTCCCGGTCTCTGCAGCATCAGCGATGGTGCCATCCCTCGGGGTTCCCGTGGAAAAACAGCAGCATCTGCACCCAGCGTCCCAATGCTTTCTGTTTTCAACGACAGTCTTCAGCCACTTTTAATGGCTTCACCTTTGTCTAATTCAAAATCTGAGACACTCAATCTGTCAGTCAGTCAGCCTATTTTAACTTTTTCTTATGGTCGTTGTGGAGCGCTTACTATATATCAGGCACTATACTAAGTGCCGGAGTAGATACAAGCTAATCAGATTGGACAGAGTCCATGTCACCCGTGGGGTTCACATCTCAATCCCCATTTTACAGATGAGGGAACTGAGGCACGGAGAATTTAAGCGACCCTGTCCAAGGTCATACAGTAGACATGTGATGGTACCCCCGAGATCAGAACCCATTTCCACTTAAAACCCAGGCCCCCATTCTACCGACTAGACCACGCTGCTTCTTCTGACATGTCCTGATTGCCAATCTGTTAAAGCTCAGTTCATAATGACTATATAAACTGTACTCCTGAATCAAGCATTCATCCACTTTCTCAGGGGACGAATTCTCCTCCCGCCTTTCTCCTCTAAGTAAGTTATTTCTTGTCTATCTCCCCCATTAGATCATAATATCGTAGAGAGCAGGAACAATGTAATTATATCTCTCTTCAACTCTCCTCAGAGCTTACTACAGTGCCTTTCGCCCAGCATGAGGTCAATAAATACCACTGATAATAATAGTAATAATTATGCGTTGCTCCCCGTGGTTTCGGGGGCAACTCTCGGGTTCTTACCCTCTCCGGGTCTTCGGATGTCTCCGGACGCGGCCCGCGCGTTCATACCAGGAAGAGTCAGCCAGAGGTTCAAAGCTTGGTTGCCGTTTATTTGCTATCAGCGGTTACATGGTTGAAAGAGAGAGAGAGAGCGAGAGAGAGAGAGGGAGAGAGAGAGGGAGAGAGCGCGCGCATGCCCCCCCTTTGTCTTGTTCGTCTCTTATACCCCCCGTTGCCCGGGGGCAGGGTTTTCTCGGGGGATGGCGTATCGAGGCTTTGACCGCCCTCCAGCCACTAGCCTAACAACAGCTCTGTCCAGTCATGAAGCGTTTGCTCTGGCTCGCCCCCAGCCACCCGTTGCCAACCGTCGCTGGCTGCGGATATGGCCTTGAGGTTGCCTCCGAGCCTTGCAGGTGCAAGCTTGCTTTTCTTGCCCTGGTCTCTTTATCTCCTGTTGTTGAGTCTGTTTGGCCTTGAGCCGTTGGGTACGGTTTGTGTGCACATACTGCCTGTCTCATCGCCTTCCCCCGCTCCCTACGATTATGGTCTTTGTTAAGTGCTTACTATGTGCAAAGCACCCAAGTGCTGGAGTAGATGCAAGGTAATCAGGTTGGATACAGTCCCTGTCCCACATGGGGCTCACAGTCTCAATCCCCATTTTGCAGATGAGGTAACTGAGGTACAGAAAAGTGAAGTGACTTGCCCAAGGTCACAGGTCAGACAAGTAGCGGAGCTGAGATTAGAACCTGCGACCTTTGACTCCCAAGCCCTTGCTATGGATGGATGGATGGATGGATGGATGGATGGGTGGGTGGATAGATAGATGAATGGTTCGAAGGATAAATGGATGGAAGGAAGAAAAGACGGACAGATGAAAGAGGATGGGGTTGACAAAAAAGATGGAGCTGCAGTCACCCTTTATACCCTTTTCCCATACTACCTCCCATTTCCCAACTTTTATTCCCACCCCCAGAGTCTTGCTCAAGGCCATATCATTATATTCATTCAATTGTATTCATTGAGCGCTTATTGTGTGCAGAGCACTGTACTAAGCGCTTGGGAAGTACAAGTTGGCAACATATAGAGATGGTCCCAACCCAACAGTGGGCTCACAGTCTAGAAGGATTATATGTTCATAATCGTTACTAATAATATCATTACAAATAATAATAATAATGATATTTGTTAAGCGCTTACTATGTGCCAAGTACTTTTCTAAGCGCTGGGGGAGATACAAGGTAATCAGGTTGTTCCACGCGTGGCTCACATTCTTAATCCCCATTTTACAGGTGAGGTAACTGAGGCACAGAGAAGTTACATGACTTGCCCAAAGTCACACAGATGACAAGTGCCAGCTATGTTTATTGTATTTATTAAGAGGTTGTGTGCCTAAATTGTCCCATGTGCTGGAGTAGAAACAAAAAATCAATTCAGATACAATTCCTGTCCCACAGGGACTCAGAGTGTTAAAGCAAGGGAGATTCTAGGGATGTTGAGTCACTACCCCAGGTCACAAAACAGGCCAGTAGCAGAGCTGGCATCAGAACTCGAGACTCAATCAATCAATCAATTGAGCACTTACTTTGGGCCCAGCACTGTACTAAGCAATTGGAAAAGTTCAATATAACAGAGTTGGTAGACACATTCCCTACCCACAATGTGCTTACAGCCTAGAGCGATTCCCATTCTTTTAGACTATGATAACATTTTTTAAAAAATATGGTATTTGTTAAGCACCTGCTATGTGGCAAGCACTATATTAAGCACAGTGGGGTAGATACAACGTAATCAGGTTGTCTCATGTAGGGTTCACAGTCTTAATCCCCATTTTACAGATGAAGTAACTGAGGCACGGAGAAGGTATGTGGTTTGCCCAAGGTCACACAGAAGACATCTGGCAGAGCAGGGATTAGAACCGCCCCAAAACAGGATTCACTGTACTAAGCACTTGGGAGAGTACAGTTTAACAGTTGTTAAACACATTCCCTGATGCCTCCCCAAACCTGGATTGTCAGTCATACTTCAGTCTTAGCCGCCTCCCTCCCAGACTTTGACAATTCATCAACGTGCAGCGTTTTCTGTGAACCCTGTAGGACAGCTAAGTATATGGCTAGGCCCAAAGGCAATTCCTTGATTAAGTGGTGGTGTAAGATTACCTGCACAAGGAAGGAGACATTTTGTCCCAGAGCAGGGGCTGGGTGAATGACCCTTTTAGGATCCTGCCCGTGGCGGCCTTCATGTCCCGGTTCCTCAGGCTGTAGATGAGGGAGTTCAGGTCCGTGGTTACTACTGTGTAGAAAACGGACACCAGTAGGTCCACGATCAAGGAGGAATCTGAGGTCAGTTTGATATAAACAAATAAACCCGCAGAGAAGAAAGCAGTGACGACGAAGAGGTGAGGCAGGCAGGTGGAGAAGGCTTTGGCCGGTCCCTCGGCGACTGGCATCCTCAGTACGGCCCTGATGATACACATGTATGAGACGGTGATGGAACCGAAGCAAAAGACGCCTAAGGCTGCCTCAGAAATCACAGTCGCGTCGATGGCGATGTGCTTCTAGGAGCATGTGATCTTCAGCAGCGGGGGGATGTGACAGAAGAACTAGGGGACGGTGTTAGACACGCAGAAGGACAGGGAGAACGTCCCATCTGAACACTTGGCTGAAAACAGGACCCTGCTGTGCCAGGAGGCGGCGGCCATCTTCCCAAAGGACCCTCGAGCCATGACAACCTCGTAGTTCAGGGGGAGGCAGATGGCAGCGTAGCGGTCAGAGGACATCACCGTGAGGACAGACAGCTCTGAGATGCCAAACCAGACCACAGAGAAGACCTGGACAGCACAGCCCACTAGGGAGATGGATCTCTTGTTGGTCAGGGAGTTGTGGATGGATTTGGGGACGGTGACGGAGATGTAGCAGAGGTCGAGGACGAACAGGTACCTGATTTAGAAGTACATGGGGGTGTGGAGGCGCCGGTCGAGGGCGGTAACGGTGACGATAAGGAGATTCCCCGTCAGGGCCGCCAGGTAGACCAGGAGGAACAGCGCCGCCTGGACTAGCTGCAGCTCCCAGAACACGGAGAAACAGAGCAGGAGTAGTTCCCTCACCGTGGAGATGTTGGTCAATGGTAGATGATTATGACTACTACAGCCCTGCCTGCACCCTCCACTCCTCTGCCGCTAATCTCCTCACTGTGTCTCGTTCTCTCCTGTCCCGCCATCGATCCCCGGTCCACGTCCTCCCCTTGGCCTGGAAAGCCCTCCCTCCACACATCCACCAAGCTAGCTCTCTTCCTCCCTTCACAGCCCTACTGAGAGCTCACCTCCTCCAGGAGGCCTTCCCAGACTGAGCCCCCTGATTCCTCTCCCCCTCCTCCCCCTCCCCATTCCCCACGCCTTACCTCCGTCCCCTCCCCACCACACCAGTATATATGTATATATGTTTGTACATATTTATTACTCTATTCATTTATTTATTTTACTTGTACATATTTATTCTATTTATTTTATTTTGTTAATATGTTTTGTTTTGTTGTCTGTCTTCCCCTTCTAGACTGTGAGCCCTCTGTTGGATAGGGACCGTCTGTATATATTGCCAACTTGTATTTCCCAAGCGCTTAGTACAGTGCTCTGAACACAGTACGCGCTCAATAAATACGATTGAATGAATGAATGACTCCCTACACAGGACGAAGATCTTGATGAGGTGAAGAAAACAACAGGAATTTTGCCAGTGAGTCTGTGGAAGGAGAAACTTATGGTATATTGGTAGAGAGCTATAAATTACAAAATGACCGAGAAACTTAGTAAAAGACTTCCACGTAACTAGGAGGGAATTCCAAAGGAGAATTGACACCATAATTCGCCAAGTGGGACAAAAAGATGACAAAGATATGAGACGGGAAAGTAGTCATAGTAATAATAGGAGTAATAGCATCAAAAGCCCTACTTAAAGTTGTAGTATCAATCAATCAAGAAATTGAGAAATCGTAGTTTTGATCATTTACTGTGTGCAGAGCACTGTACTAAATACTTGGGGGAATACAATGTAACACAGTTGGTAGACATGTTTCCTCCCCAAAGCAACCTTACAGTCTAAAAGGGGATAAAGACGTTAATATAAAATAAATTACGGATATGTACAGAGACACAAGCTCATTGTGGGTAGGGAGTGTGTTACATTGCTCAATCAATCAATCGTATTTACTGAGCGCTTACTGTGTGCAGAGCACTGTACTATAAAGACAGTCCCTACCCAACAGTGGGCTCACATTCTATAAAGTCTGTACTATAAAGACAGTCCCTACGAAACAGTGGGCTCACAGTCTACAAGGGGGAGACAGAGAACAAAACCAAACATATTAACAAAATAAAATAAATAGAATAGATATGTACAAGCAAAATAAATAAATAAATAGAGCAATAAATATGTACAAACATATATACATATATACAGGTGGTGTGGGGAAGGGAAGGAGGTAAGACGGGGAGATGGAGCGGGGGCGAGGGGGAGAGGAAGGAGGGGGCTCAGTCTGGGAAGGCCTCCTGGAGGAGGTGAGCTCTCATTAGGGCCTTGAAGGGAGGAAGAGAGCTAGCTTGGCAGATGTGCGGAGGGAGGGCATTCCAGGCCAGGGGAATGATGTGGGCCGGGGGTCGATGGCGGGACAGGTGGGAACGAGGCACGGTGACGAATTTAGCGGCAGAGGAGCGGAGGGTGCGGGGTGGGCTGTAGAAGGAGAGAAGGGAGGTGAGGTAGGAGAGGGCGAGGTGATGGAGAGCCTTGAAGCCCAGGGTGAGGAGTTTCTGCCTGATGCGCAGATTGATTGGTAGCCACTGGAGATTTTTGAGGAGGGGAGTAACATGCTCAGAGAGTTTCTGGAAAAACACAATCCGGGCAGCAGCATGAAGTATGGATTGAAGTGGGGAGAGACACGAGGATGGGAGATCAGATAGAAGGCTGATTCAGTAATCCAGACGGGATAGGATGAGAGCTTGAACGAGCAGGGTAGCGGTTGGGATGGAGAGGAAAGGTCGCATCTTGGCAATGTTGCGGAGCTGAGACCGGCAGGTTTTGGTGATGGCTTGGGTGTGAGGGGTGAATGAGAGAGCGGTGTCGAGGATGACACCAAGGTTGTGGGCTTGTGAGACGGGAAGAATGGTAGTGCCGTCAACAGTGACGGGAATGTCAGGGAGAGGGCAGGGTGTGGGAGGGAAGACAAGGAGTTCAGTCTTGGACATGTTGAGTTTTAGGTGGCGGGCAGACATCCAGATGGAGATGTCCTGAAGGCAGGAGGAGATGCGAGCCTGGAGGGAGGGGGAGAGAGCAGGGGCAGAGATGTAGATTTGGGTGTCATCCGCGTAGAGATGATAGTTGAAGCCGTGGGAGCAAATGAGGTCACCAAGGGAGTGAGTGTAGATCGAGAACAGAAGGGGACCAAGAACTGAACCTTGGGGAACCCCCACAGTAAGGGGATGGGAGGGGGAGGAGGAGCCTGCAAAAGAGACGGAGAATGAACGACCGGAGAGATAAGAGGAGAACCAGGAGAGGACGGAGTCTGTGAAGCCGAGGTTGGGTAGTGTGTTGAGGAGAAGGGGGTGGTCCACATTGCCGAAGGCAGCTGAGAGGTCGAGGAGGATTAGGATGGAGTATGAGCCGTTGGATATGGCAAGCAGGAGGCCATTGGTCTTTTAGACTGTGAGCCCACTGTCTTTTAGACTGTGAGCCCACTGTTGGGTAGGGACTGTCTCTATATGTTGCCAATTTGTACTTCCCAAGCGCTTAGTACAGTGCTCTGCACACAGTAAGCGCTCAATAAATACGATTGATGATGATGATGATGGTGACCTTTGAGAGGTCAGTTTCAGTGGAATGTAGGGGACGGAAGCCAGATTGGAGGGGGTCGAGGAGAGAGTTGGTGTTGAGGAATTCGAGGCAGCGCGTGTAGACAACTCGTTCAAGGAGTTTGGAAAGGAATGGTAGGAGGGATATGGGGCGATAACTAGAAGGTGAGGTGGGGCCAAGAGAGGGTTTTTTTTAGAATGGGAGAGATTTGGGCATGTTTGAAGGCAGCGGGGAAGGAACCAGTGGAGAATGACCGGTTGAAGATGGAAGTTAAGGAGGGGAGAAGGGATGGAGCGAGAGATTTCATGAGATGAGAGGAAATGGGGTCGGAAGCACAGGTGGCCGGAGTAGCACTTGAGAGGAGGGAGGATAGCTCCTCTGAGGATACTGCTGGGAAGGATGGGAGAGTAGCAGAGAGTGTTGAGAGCCGGGGGGTTGGAGAAGGTGGGGGAGTGACTTTGGGGAGGTCGGACCTGATGGATTTAATTTTGTTAATGAAGTAGGAGGCCAGATCGTTGGGGGTGAGGGAAGGAGGAGGGGGAGGAACTGGGGGCCTGAGAAGGGAGTTGAATGTACGGAAGAGCTGACGGGGATGATGAGCATGGGTGTCAATAAGGGAGGAGAAATAGTTTTGTCTGGCAGAGGAGAGGACTTAGTTAAGGCAGAAAAGGGTAAACTTGAAGTGAACGAGGTTGACATGGTGTTTAGACTTTCGCCGGCAGCGTCCGACAGCTCGAGCATAAGAGCGAAGGAGGCGGACAGTGGCAGTGATCCAGGGCAGTGGGTTACTGGTCCGAGAGCGGCGAAGGGAAAGGGGAGCGAGTGAGTCTAGCTGAGTAGAAAGGGTAGAGTTGAGAGCAGTAATCTGATCATCAAGACTGGGTAGAGAGGAGAGGGCGGCGAGGTGGGGTTTGAGGCGCTCCGAAAGATGGGTGGGGTCCAGAGAGCGGAGATCTCTGTGAGGGAGTAATACGGATTTACAGGGGAAAGGAGTGTGAGTGAGGAGGCAGGTGAGAAGATTATGATCAGAGAGAGGGATCACAGAGTTGGTGAGGGTGGACACAGTGCAGCGGTAGGAGATGATGAGGTCGAGGGTATGACCAAGATGGTGAGTGGGTGAGGTGGGGTGGAGCAGGAGGTTGGCAGCGTCAAGGAGAGATAGAAGGCGGGCGGCAGAGGCGTCATCAGGGATATCCATGTGGATGTTGAAGTCTCCGAGGATCAGAGTGGGCATGGAAAAGGAGAGAAGGAAGGTGAGGAAGGGGTCAAATTTTTAAAGAAGTTGGAGGTGGGGCCGGGGGGACGGTAGATGACGGCTACAAGAATCTGGAGGGTGCGGTAGAGGAGAATAATGTAGGCTTCAAAGGAAGGGAAGGAAAGGGAAGGGGGAGGAGGGATTGTGCGAAAGCGACATTGGGGGGCGAGAAGGAAACCGACACCTCCTCCTTTTCCGGTGAGTCTGGGGGAGTGGGAGAAGAAGAGGCCTCCACTGGAGAGAGCAGCAGGAGAGACTGTGTCATCCGGAGACAACCATGTTTCAGTTAGGGCGAGGAGGAGTAGAGAGCTGGAAAGGAATAGGTCCAGGATGAAAGGGATCTTACTTAAAACGGAGCGGGGGTTCCAGAGGCCGCACTTAGCAGGAGCTGTCATGGGAGGGGAGGGAGCGGGAAGGGTGAGAGGGGTGGGGAGGGTTTGGATTGGGGTGAGTTGGCGGGGACCTAGGCGGGGAGAGTGGGAAGAGGGTTGGCGATGGAAAAGGAGAACTGGGATGAGGTGGGGGCGGGGAGAAGGGGAGGGAGGGGGCCGGGCGGGAGGAGTGGCGGACTGGCGCTGGTACAGAGGGATCCTTGGTAGGGGGTGAGGGGTAGTGGTCTTGGTGGGGGAGAGGGAGGGAAAAAGCTGGGTGGGAGAGGGGAAGGGCAAGGTGAGGAATGGGAATGGCAGGTGGGAGCAAGGGAATTGAAAGTTCATGGTGAGTTCAGCAGGGCGAGTGACAGTACAGCGGGAGGTTAACAATTGAGATGCAGAAGCAATAAAACAGTAGCAATGATATAAGTAGGCGATGACATCACAGGGTTTAGTTAAACCATTAACATGCTATGGCAATAATAAAACTGGCAGATAATGATGTCACAGAGAGCAGATACAAACTATCATGTGCAGGAGTAGGGTGGACCTGTTAAGGGGGTCAGGGAGCAGAGATACCTGGGGAGAGAAGTGAACAGCCAACTAGCATGGGAGGGCTGAGTAGGTGCGAATGAGCTTGTCGTTAATGTAACTTGGTGATAACAAGGGCCTTTTTCCCGTGGTGGGGGGGAGAGTCAGTCAGGACCGGACCGGGAAGGGGGGGGATGGGGGACACTTTAAGGAAGGTCGCTTAAGTGTGTGGGAGGGGTGGAAGCAGGGAGCGTCTATGGGGGCGCTCTGAGGAGAGGATACTTCTGCGAGCAGCAAGGCCGCGCTGTGTGATGGCGGGCGGGCCGCTCGGGAACGGAGTCCCGGTCGTCAATAGCGGCGATTTGAGGAGAGGAGCTTTCCGGGAGCAGCAGGGGCCACTTGGTGTGATGGCGGGCGGGCCTCTCGGGAACGGAGTCCCGGGCGTCTATGGAGTCACCGGGCCTGTCTTGGGCTGGAGAGCATCCACCTCTGCTGAGAGAGAGGCTCACTCAATCTCCTCAGTCCTGGACACTTGTAGCGGTGACAGTAAGGTATGGGCGAGGGATGAAAGCTGTCAGCATCGTCACTACCCTTCTTGGCTCTCTGGTTGGCTGCGCTGTCCCCTCAGACGACGGCCCGGTTATTTCCTGGGGGATTACCGTAGGAATATGGGACCGGGGCTCCGCTGAGACAGCTGACTGTACGGGAATCTTGGAAGCCTGGGATCATAGGCTCCCTGAGGGCTCCCTGTGGTCCCGGCCCGCACACATTAATGACTGTCCAGTCCCACGTGGTTCCTACTCTGGGACACCTTCCTATGGCAACATCAACGGACTAATAATCAATCCCTTTCTGTGATTAATAATAGCGTTCTGTTTAAGTTCTGAACTTTGGAGCTTCATCCCATGCTACGTGCTGGAGTGGACGCAGCAAATTGGGTCAGACAAGTACCTGTCCATGGGCTCACAGTCTCAACCCCCATTTTAGAGATGAGGGAACTGAGGCCGTAGAAGTGAAGAGACCTCCCAAGATCACACAGCAGAAAGGTAGCAGAGTCAAGATTTGATTCCAGGTCATTCTGAATCCCAGGTCCATGCTCTATCGACTAGACCACGGTGCTTCCCTGAGTTTTATCTTGTTCATAACCTCAAACAATCAGTCCATCACTTAATTAGTTGAATTTTCTGACGTCTTCTGATTTCAGGTCTACTTCGCGCTTCCAGTCCATCAGAGCCTAGCTTTTCCCATCTTCAAAGTCCCTTCGTCTTCCAACCACTTCCAGGCTGCCTCACACGATTCATTTTTCTTCTCCCTAAGTCATCTTCTCTCAACCACCAATCAGCATCTTAGACTACGTATCCATTTTTGCACTCACACCCACCATAATAGCTTTGTACATAACGGCTTTTATAAAATGTACTCTTTAAGCACATAGTCATCTATTTACCATTCTTTCCATTCTGTCCTTCGTCCTCTCATGAATTAATTCCGTGTCTATCTCCCTTGTGAGATTTTAAGCTCTTGGAAAGCAGGCATGCTGTTTAATTTATTTCGACCTCACTGAAGGATTCACTACAGTACTTTGCACCCAGGATTCTTTCAACAAATACAGTTGGTTAATGGATGGATGGATTGATAGATAGATACATTGGAATGTATCTATCGGTTGTTGGAATGGATGGATGGATGGATGGATGGATGGATGGATGGATGGATGGATGAATGGATGGAAGGGTTGGGTGCGTAGATGGATAGACAGATGGCTGGCTGGTTGGATGGGTGGATTGTCTACTGTGTGACGTTAGGCAAGGCACGTCACTTCTCTGTGCCTCAGTTATCTCATCTGTAAAATCGGAATTGAGACTGTGAGCACCATGTGGGCTAGGGACTGTGTAAAACCTGATTAGCTTGTATCAGCCCCAGCACTTAGGACAATGTCTGTCACGTAGTAAACACTTAACAAGTACCACTATTATAATTGTTATGGAAGGACGGATGGGTGGATGGCTAACTGACTGGATGGATGGACAGACAGATGGGTGAACAGACAGATGGCAGGATGGATGTATGAACGAATGGATTCGAGGCAAGGATTTGCTCTGTCAAATTCATTCATTCATTCAATCGTACTTATTGAGTGCTTACTGTGCGCAGAGCACTGGACTAAGCGCTTGTAAAGTACAATTCAGCAAAAAATACAGACAATCCCTGCCTACAACGGGCTCACAGTCTAGAAGGTGGGAGACAAGCATCAAAACAAGTAAACAGGCAGTCAAATGTAGGGGACACTTTCACCATTCATTCATCCAGTCATTCATTCAGTCATTCATT
Source organism: Tachyglossus aculeatus (assembly GCF_015852505.1). Taxonomy (NCBI): domain Eukaryota; kingdom Metazoa; phylum Chordata; class Mammalia; order Monotremata; family Tachyglossidae; genus Tachyglossus; species Tachyglossus aculeatus. The sequence goes on along the minus strand of NW_024044838.1, from coordinate 1,150,386 downwards.
CAATCGTATTTATTGAGCGCTTACTGTGTGCAGAGCACTGTCCTAAGCACTTGGGAAATACAAGTTGGCAACATACAGAGAGGGTCCCTATCTAACAATCGGCTCACCCTTCTCCCTTGTCATCCTCTGATTTTCTGATTTTCATAGCCACCAAGAGTGATCTTAGAATTCATAGAATTACCGTTATTTTATCAACATTATCATTGTTGAATTTATTATGAATTTACTTGCAAATGCTGCCAAGTGCTGGAGTAGAAACAAACTGATCAGATCGGGTACGTTTCATGACCCACAGGGGCTCAGCTTGTGAAAGAGAGAGCACATATTGAATCCCGATTTTACGGAGAGACCCACAGAGGTTACGTGGCTGGACCAAGGTCATACAGCAGGCCGGTGGCAGAACCGGGCAGACTTTTCAAATCTCATGACTCCCAGCCACATGCTCATTCCCCTAAGCCATGTTGCCGCACAAACAATTACTTGTTATTCATTTATTCATTCAATCAATCATATTTATTGAGTGCTTACCACATGCAGAGCACTGTAATAGGCGCTTGGAAAGTACCATTCTTAATGGAGAGAGACAATCCCTGCCCACACCGGGCTTAAAGTCACACACGTCTAATCAGGCCCTGTCCCAGACATTAACAAATCCTCAGACGCTGGACTTTCTCTTTGGACAGCTCTTCATATGAATACCCCCACGGTCAGAAGCCTGATGAGGAATGGGATGGTTCAGCAAAAGGGAACGGACAATTTGTCCATTAGAGGAGGAAGGAGGCATCTTCCCTTTAGGACTCTCCCCAGGGCGGCCTTCATGTTCCGGTTCCTCAGGCTATAGATGAGAGGGTTCAGGGTGGGGGGCACCACGGTGTAGAACACGGACATCAGCAGGTCCAGGGTCGAGGGAGAGACTGACAGGGGCTTGAGGTAGGAGATGACGGCTGTAGAGAAGGCGACGGTGAAGACGGCGACGAGGGGCAGGCAGGTGGAGAAGGCTTTGTTCCGGCCCTCAGTAGTCGGCATCCTCAGCACGGCCTGGAAGATGTGCACATAGGAGATGATGATGAGGAAGAAGCAGATGAAACATAGAGATAGCCCGCAGTTGACGCTCACATCGATGGCGACGTGGTCTTCAGAGCAGGAGATCTTCAACACGGAGGGGACGTCACAGAAGAACTGCTGGACGATGGTGGACCCACAGAGATTCAGGGGGAAACTCGAAGCTGAATACGAGACTCCAAAAAGCCCCTCGATGAGCCAGGAGGCGGCTGCCATCTTCCCACAGGCCGTGCTGTTCATGATAAGCTTATAGCGCAGAGGGTGGCAGATAGCGGCGTAGCGGTCATAGGACATCGCTGTGAGTATTACAAACTCTGAAGCGACAAACAGGGGCACGAGGAAGACCTGAGCAGCACAGCCCAAGAAGGAGATGGAGTTGCAGTTGGTCAAAGAGTTGACGACGAGGTTGGGGACGATAACGGTGATGAGGCCGAGGTCGAGGACAGAAAAATTCCTAAGGAAGAAGTACATGGGAGTGTGGAGGCTCCGGTCAAGGACGGTGACGGCGATGATGAGGAGATTCCCCGTCAGGGCCGCCTGGTAGACCAGGAGGAACAGCGCGGCATAGCTCAGCTGCAGCTCCCGGACCTCTGAGAAACCCAGCAGGAGGAATCCCGTCACCGTGGAGACGTTGGACATTTTTTGGAGGCAGCATTCACTTTCTGCAACGGATGAGAGAAGAATCAAAGTTAGAGTCAATAGATGGGACGAGTAAAGGAACTGGCAAGACACTGGCTGGTGATTCTCTATGGAGAGGAGACAGTTATTGAATTCAAAATGACCTTTGAGTTCACCATGGAGACATTGAACATTTCTGGGGAATGATGTCGACTCGCTGCACAGGAAGAGAGAAGTCTTCAACTTGGAGACGTTGACGCTGGGGGTGAAAGAATAAGACTAAGTCGATCAAGTCTATTTATTGACTACCTACAGAGGACACGGTATTAGTAGAAATGATCACTGCCGCCGAGGAGCTTCCATTCTATTGGAAGCAACGAGGTTCGAACCGTGTCGAAGCAGGGTGCACTATTGGGATCATCATCATCATTAATCGTATTTATTGAGCGCTTACTGTGTTCAGAGCACTGTACTAAGCGCTTGGAAAGTACAAGTTGGCAACATATAGAGACAGTCCCTACCCAACAGTGGGCTCACAGTCTAACAGGGGGAGACAGAGAACAAAACCAAACATACTAACAAAATAAAATAAATAGAATAGATATGTACAGGTAAAATAAATAAATAAATAAATAAATAGAGTAATAAATATGTACAAACATATATACATATATACAGGTGCTGTGGGGAAAGGAAGGAGGTAAGATGGGGGGATGGAGAGGGGGACGAGGGAGAGAGGAAGGAAGGGGCTCAGTCTGGGAAGGCCTCCTGGAGGAGGTGAGCTCTCAGTAGGGCCTTGAAGGGAGGAAGAGAGCGAGCTTGGCGGATGGGCAGAGGGAGGGCATTCCAGGCCCGGGGGATGACGTGGGCCGGGGGTCGATGGCGGGACAGGCGAGAACGAGGTACGGTGAGGAGATTAGCGGCAGAGGAGCGGAGGGTGCGGGGTGGGCTGTAGAAGGAGAGAAGGGAGGTGAAGTAGGAGGGGGCGAGGTGATGGAGAGCCTTGAAGCCCAGGGTGAGGAGTTTCTGCCTGATGCGCAGATTGATTGGTAGCCACTGGAGATTTTTGAGGAGGGGAGTAACTTGCCCAGAACGTTTCTGGACAAAGACAATCCGGGCAGCGGCATGAAGTATGGATTGAAGTGGGGAGAGACACGAGGATGGGAGATCAGAGAGAAGGCTGATGCAGTAGTCCAGACGGGATAGGACGAGAGCTTGAACGAGCAGGGTAGCAGTATGGATGGAGAGGAAAGGGCGGATCTTGGCAATGTTGTGGAGCTGAGACCGGCAGGTTTTGGTGACAGCTTGGATGTGAGGGGTGAATGAGAGAGCGGAGTCGAGGATGACACCAAGGTTGCGGGCTTGTGAGACGGGAAGGATGGTAGTGCCGTCAACAGAGATGAGAAAGTCAGGGAGAGGGCAGGGTTTGGGAGGGAAGACAAGGAGTTCAGTTTTGGACATGTTGAGTTGGGCTGTTGGGTTCATGTTGGGATGAACACAGGCATGGGAGTCAGAGGACCTGGATTCTAATCCCAGCTCTTCCAGTTCTCTGCTACATAGCCAGGGGAAAGTGACTTAGTTTCTCTATGCCTCCGTTTTCTTAGTAGTTAAATGAGGATTAGGTATGTGTTCCCCCCCCACATCCCGCCCCGCTTCCTTAGTCTGTAAATACCTCGTGGGACACGGCCTGTGTCCTACCAGGTTGACCCTAATCTCCCCCAGCATTTAATACTTTACTTGGCACATAGTAAGCAATTCATAAATTTCAAGAGAAAGCAGCGTGGCTCAGTGGAAAGAGCACAGTCTTTGGAGTCAGAAGGTCTTATAGTCAAATCCCGGCTCCGCCAACTGTCAGCTGTGTGTCTTTGGGCAAGTCACTTTAACTGCTCTGTGCCTCAGTTACCTCATCTGTAAAATGGGGATTAAGCCTGTGAACCCCCGTGGGACAACCTGATCACCTTGTAACCTCCTCAGCGCTTAGAACAGTGCTTTGCATATAGTAAGCGCTTAATAAATGCCATCATCATCAAGAGAACTATTTTTGGTTGAGGAGACCGATACTAAAATGAATAGCAGACAGCAGAGGTCAGAGAACAAAAAGATATGTTCATGATTGTTGTGAAATTTTGGGGGTGGTTTTTAAAGTCAAACGAGAAGTCCCTTTCCATATCAATTCATGAATTTAGTGGAGAGAGAATGGTCCTGGAAGACAGAAGGACCTGGATTTTAATCCTGTCTTATCTCCTTGTTTGCTGTGTGACCTGAGGCCAGTCACTTACCTTCTCTGTGCCTCAGGTACCTCATCTGAAAAATGGGAATTACATCTTTGAGCACACTATGGGGCATGGATTATGTCCAACCTGATTAGCTTGAGAAGCAGCGTGTCTCGGTGGAAAGAGCACGGGCTTTGGAGTTAGAGGTCATGGGTTCGAATCCCGACTCTGCCGCATGTCTGCTGTTTGACCTTGGGCAAGTCACTTAACTTCTCGGAGCCTCAGTTACCTCATCTGTATAATGGGGATTAAGACTGTGAGCCCCACGTGGGACAACATGATCGCCTTGTATCCCCCCCAGTGCTTAGAATAGTGCTTTGCACATAGTAAGCGCTTAACAAATGCTATTATTATTATTATTATTATTATTATTATTATTATTATTATTATTATTATCATTAGCTTGTATCCACCCCAGTGCTTAGTACAGTACGTGGCACATAATAAGCACTTAACAATACCATAAAACAAACAAATAAAACAACAAAAACCTACGTGTAGTCCAAGCTGATTCCATTTGCTCACATATCTGCATTCACACTTGTACATCCCCGAAACAAGCATATCTCATGGTTCATCTAGTTCATTCCTAAGGCATCGCTTAGCCTACTTCTCTCCTCTTCTCAACTTCCTCTCATGACAAGTTATGTCTTTTCACAAGAAACAAAAACTCACAATCGGCGGAAGGCTTTCCACCCTATGACTGCACTTCACTCCCTTTTCATCATTCAACTCTTCTCAGCTCTCAAAGCAGCCTTGTATTTGTTACTCACGATCGACTCTCCCGTTTCCCTCTCTTACCCACTCAAAATCAGAGAGCACATTTCTTTCGGAATTCTGAGCCCTGCTAAAATCCCCCCTCCTCCAACGAGCTACGCCGATTCATTTCCCAGCCCTCTAAACTCACTTCACGTACCTCACGTGTGAATCAATTCATTTCCATCCTCATTTAGTGGAAGAAGCATGGGCAAAGAAGTCCTCCCCTTGACTGTGAGCTCCTTAAGGGCAGCATTCACATCTATCAGCTCTGTCCTGTTGTATTCCCCCAAGCATAGCATAGCTTATGTTGCCAACTTGTACTTCCCAAGCGCTTAGTACAGTGTTCTGCACACAGTAAGCGCTCAATAAATACGATTGAATGAATGAATGAATGAATAGTGGGAGTTAGAGGATTTGGGTTGTGATCCTGCCTCTGTCCCTTTGCTGCTGTAGAACTTTGGGCAAGTCGTTTCACTTCTCTGGGGCTCAGTTTCCTCATCTGTAAAATAGGACACAATAACTGCATATTCATCTTTCCATTCCTTTTTTTCCTTCTAGAAGGGGCAGGGAATGTGTCTGTTATGGCGTTATAAAGTGGATAGAGCACAGGCCTGGGAGTCAGAAGGAGTCAGAGGGAACTGGGTTCTAATTCCAGCTCCGCCTCGTGTCTGCTGTGTGACCGTGGGCAAGTCTTTTAACTTCTCTGAGCCTCAGTTACCTCATCTGTAAAATGGGAGTTAAGACTGTGAGCCCCATGCGGAACAAGGACTGTATCCAACCTGCTTAACTTGTATCTACACCAGAGCTTAGGACAGGGCTTGGGACATGTTAAGAGCTTAACCATTACTCCTCTCATTATTATTACTCTCCAGGTGCTTAGGTCACACAGTGGACGCTCAATAAATATGATTCAAGTTTAATAGATTGATAGTAAATTAGACTGTGTCAACCTAGCCCAGTATGCTGGAAAGCCCATGAGAGTAGGGATTACAACCATTTCCACTATTTCTCTTCTCCCAACATCTGGGAAGAACTCTTATATGGAGGAATTGCTGATAGTGCCAGTAACTGTCCAAAGCTGGTCACACTCTCACAGCCCTGCTTGTCACTTACCCTCTGCAAGGGATTCTGGCACCCACTGAAGGCCAAAGTGACTGTCCACAGTGTTGACACTCTGCTGGAGTACCGTAGCCCTGTGCGTGGTTGGCGCGGTAGCGAGGTTTGCGGAGGAAGGAGAGGTGTACGGTGGTTGGGGGTTACTGAACTGGAAAACACCTCCCCTCCTGCTAGCACCCCTACCCCGCTGGAGGCCGCGACCCTGGTCCGAACCCCAACTTGGGCCCCACACTGGCTCCATCTTTTCCATCCACATTATCGTCCACCCCACCCCTCCATTCCACTCACCCCTTATCATTCTCACCGGGGCAGCGTGGGGCTGGTGGTCGCTGACCTCTGCAGAGCTGGGCTGGTCCCCTCTTTCCCCTCAGACTCCTGGGTTCATTCAGCCAGGAAGGAATAAAGAGGAGCCCTCGATCCCTCTCCACTCATTCATTCATTCATTCAATCGTGTTTATTGAGCGCTTACTGTGTGTAGAGCACTGTACTAAGCGCTTGGGAAATACACGTTGGCAACATATAGAGACGGTCCCTACCCAACAACGGGCTCACTCCACTCTCCCTCAGACCCTGAGAAGCTCTCCAGACTGGCCACGGTCCCTGTAGATAAAGCAGGAGCTGCTCCCGGGGAGATCCCTGGAGGATGGCTCAGGGCCATGCCGAGGGACCTCGTGGCCTGTACAAGGCACGTACCCTCTTGTGACGTGGTTCCTGAGGATGCTGAGAGACAAGGGTCCACTCTCCGCAGCATCAGCGATGTTTCCGGGCCTCGGGGTTCCCGTGAAAACAGCAGCATCTGCATCCCAGCGTCCTAACGGTTCCTGTTTTCAGAGACAGTCTTTAGCCACTGTGAATGGTTTCATCTTTTTCTAATTCATAACCTGAGACACTCGATCTATCAGTCAATCAGTCAATTGTAACTTTTTCTTATGGTCTTTGTGAAGCTCTTACTATATATCAGGCATTATATTAAGTGCTGGAGTAGATACAAATCTAATCAGATTGGACAGAGTCCATGTCCCCCGTGGGGCTCACATCTCAATCTCAATCCCCATTGTACAGATGAGGGAACTGAGGCACCGAGAAATTAAGCGACCCTGCCCAAGGTCACACACTTACTCTGGGCCCAGCACTGCATTAAACACTTGGAAAAGTTCAATATATATATATATATACAGAGTTTGTAGACCCATTCCCTGCCCACAATGACCATACAGTCTTGAGAGATCCCCATTCCTTTAGGCCATGATAAAATTAAGAAAAAAATTATGGTATACGTTAAGCACTTGCTATGTGCCAAGCACTGTTCTTAGCACTGGGGTAGGTACAAGGTAATCGGATTGTCCCACGTGGGGTTCACAGTCTTAATCCCCATTTTACAGATGAGGTAACTGAGGCACGGGAAGTGAAGTGGATCGCCCAAGGTCAAACAGAAGACAAGTGGCAGAACAGGGATTAGAGCCGCCCCCAAACCAGATTTACTGTACTAAGCACATGGGAAAGTTCAGTACAATAGAGTTGTGAAACTCATTCCCTGCCCACAATGAGTTTGCAGTCTATAGGGACTTCCCTGCCTTTATGCCATGATGCCTCCCCAAACCTGGATTGTCGGTCATACTTCAGTTTTAGCCGCCTCCCTACCAGACCTGGACAATTCATCAACGTCCAGAGTTTTCTGTGAACACAGTAGGATAGCTAAGTAGATGGCTAGGTCCAAGGGCAATTCCTCGGTTAAATGTTGGTGTGATAGTATTTGCAGAAGGAAGAAGACATTTCGTGCCTCCATTTTGTGGAGGCTGGGTGAGTAAGCCTTTGAGGATCCTGCCCATGGCGGCCTTCATGTCCCAGTTACTCAGGCTGTTTCATGAGAGTTTCAGGGAGGAGGGCCCCACCACGTAGAACACGGACACCAGCAGGTCTACGATCAAGAAGAAGTCTGAGGGTGGCTTGATGTAGACAAATACACCTGCAGAGAGGGAAACAGTGACGACGACGAGGTGGGTCAGGCAGGAGGAGAAGACTTCAGCCTGGCCCTTGGCGACCGGCATCTTCAGCACGGCCCAGAAGATCTACACGTACGAGACAACGATGAGAATGAAGCAGACGATGCCTATCGCTACCCGGGCGGTGACACTCACGTCGACGGCGATGTGGTCCTCGGAGCAGGTGATCTTCAGCAGGGAGGGGACTGGAAGAGGGTCAAGGCTGACACTAACCTTCCAAGCAGGCCCCCCCTGATCCGGGAGGCGGCCGCCATCTTTCCACAGGACACTCTGTTCATGACGACCTCATAGCGCAGGGAGAGGCAGATGGCGGCATACCGGTCATAGGACATCACGATGAGGACAAAATATTCTGCAGCTCCAAAGAAAGCCACGAGTCAGAACTGGGCTCCACAGCCTAGGAAGGAGATTTCTCTACCGTCGGTCAGTGAGTTGTTGGTTGGATTTGGGGACGGTGACGGAGATGTAAAAGAGGTCGAGGACGGACAGATTCCTGAGGAAGAAGTGCATGGGGGTGTGGAGGCGCCGTTCGAGAGCGGTAACGGTGACGACGAGGAGATACCCCGTCAGGGCCACCTGGAGGAACAGCATGGACCAGCTGCAGCTCCCGGACCACGGAGAAACCCGGGAGGAGGAATCCTGTCACCGTCATGAGATTGGCCATTTCCTTCCCAGAGATAAGATGACCTAAGTACGTAGAAGACCGTTTTTAATCATTACAAATGGGTTAAATCATCACAGAGTAAGCTCTTTGCAAATGCTTTTACTGCTATTCCTTTTTTCCTCTGATTGGCAAGATCATGGTGAAATACCTTTGACTGTCCCAAATGTTTAGTAGAGTTCTCTGCACATGATCAGCGCTCAGTACATGCCACTGATTGATGGCTTGATTGATCAGTGGCTGCTGCCCCTTCTAGACTATAAACTCCTTGTGGACAAGGAACATGTCACCAACTCTGTTGTACCTCAAATTGGCTGTGTGTCATCAATCAATCGACCAATCAGTGGTGTTTATTGAGCGCTAACTATCAATTAATCGAATTTATTGAGCCCTTACTACATGCAGAGCACTGTACTCGCCTTAATGTGTAGTAAAGTGTTCTGTACGTAGTAAGGGCTCAATAAATACGATTAATTGATGGTTAGCGTTCAATAAATGCCATTGATTGATCGATTGATTGATGACACACAGACAGTTTGAGGTTACCTATTTTTATTAGACTATAAGTACCATAATCATAATAATGTTTGATTCACCAGATTTGAATGCTACGTGTGGCATTTGTTGCGCACATACTATATTCCAAGCACTGGAATGGATAAGGTCCAATCAGATCAGACACAGTTCCTGTCCCACACGGGGCTCATAGTCTAAGAGGAAGGAAAACCGATAATTCAATGTCCATTTAACAAATGAGGAACCTGAGTCATAGAGAATTTAAGTGATTTGTCCAAGATCACACAGCAGGCGAGTGACTCCCAGCCCTCTGACTCCCAGCGCTCCGTTCTTTCCACTACTACACACCCTTTATCTCCACATTAGTATCTATCAACCAGTGGTATGTATTGAGCGCTCACTGTTCGCTATACTAACCACTTGGGAGAGTACAACAGATTTGAATAGACACGTTGCTTGACCACACTGAGCTTGTCTTCTTTCCTACTTAAATTGTGTGCCTTATGTGGGACCGGAATTGCATCTAAAGAGATGAACATTATCTACCCAAGTGCTTAGAGCAGTGCTTGACCCATGGAGAGTGCTTAATAAATCATAAATAAATAAATATAAACTAAAGAGTCTAGAAATGCAAGGAGACTGTCTGGATCCTTTCAGGAAAAATATATTTTTTATGGTATATGTTAAGTACTTAGTATGTGCCAGGAGCTATACTAGGCACTAGGGTAGATTTAAGCTAATCAAGCTGGACACAGTCCCTGTCCCACATGGGTTTCACAGACTTAATCCCCGTTTTACAGCTGAGGTAACTGAGGCACAGAGAAGCCAAATGACTTGTCCAAGGCACGTAGCAGAAAAGCGTCAGAGCCGGGATTGAAACCCAGGTCCTCCTGACTCCCAGGCCCAGCCTCTTTCCACTAGGCCACACTGATTCTTCTCTGTAGCCACTAAACCCCACATCCAACACTTTTCCTGACAACCTGACAACTGATAGAATAGCACATAGAGTTCTCAAGTACTGGTCACCAACTGAGATGTTAGGGATTAAGTCGACCAGCCTCGTCGTCCTCCTCTTCTCCGAACGTTGGAACCCCAAGAGCAAATCTCTGATTTTCACCTCCTCTCTGTTCTACAAAATGCCGGAACAAGCTGAGCCTTGGAGAGGGTGGGTTATTTCATCCCTCTCCGGTTGGAAGGTGTTGCAGGGTATCGTTGTATCAGTGTGTCTCCCCTGCCACCGCTTTTACTAGTTGGAGTGCTTGTCCAGGGAGAACCAAGGAGCTCAAAGACAGAGTGAAACCCCTGAGACACTGCACTTCCTGCCAGGCCTTGGTAATATCCTGGCACACCTGGGGTTTTTTGTTTGTTTGTTTTTATGGTATTTGCTAAGTACTTTCTATGCATCAAATGCTATTCTAAGCGCTATTTGGACAATCCATTTAACCAGTGGTCCAGGAATTCATGTTCGGATACATAGTAGAAGTTGTAATTGTATTCATTGTTTACTGTGTGCAGAGCACTGTACTAAGCGGTTAGTGCAGTGCCCTGCACATAGTAAGAGCTCAATTAATATGACTGAATGAATAATAAATTATGGGAGAAAGTACATGGGTGAGGGGTTAAACACAGTCCCTGTCCCTCCTGCAGATTACATTCTAAAAGTGGACAGGAATCATGTCTACCAATTCTGCTGTATCGAATGCTCCCAAACGCGTAGTACATTGCTCTGCATCATCATCATCATCATCATCATCATCATCATCATCATCGATGGTATTTATTGAGTGCCTACCATCCTTCTCTGTGATTAATAATAGCATTCTGGTTAAGCTTTGAGGTGTGGAGCTTCATCCCACGCCATCACATATTAAGCGCTGGAATGGACGCAGGCAAATTGAGTCAGACAGGTCCCTGTCCCACATGGGGTCACAGTCCCAACCCCATTGTACAGATGAGGGAACTGAGGCCCGTAGAAGTGAAGAGACATGCCCAAGTTCACACAGCAGAAAGGTAGCAGAGTCGAGATTTGAATCCAGGTCATTCTGACTCCCAGGTCCATGCTCTATCGACTAGACCACGCTGTTTCTCTGAGTTGTATCTTGTTCATAACCTCAAACAATCAGTCCGCCACTTAATTAGTTGAATTTTCTGACGCCATCTGATTGCAGGACTAGAGAGAAGGAGAAATGACTCTAAATGCATCCTAAGACTCTCCCCAGGGCTGTCTTGGGGGATCAACCCAGAGAAGCAGCATGAGAAGCAGCAGGGCTTAGTGGGAAGAACACAGGCTGGGAGTCAGAGGACGTGGATTCTAATCCCAGCTCCGTTTCATGTTAGCTGCGTGACCTTGGGCAAACAACTTAACTTCTTTGGGCCTCAGTTACCTCATCTGGAAAATAGGCATTAAGACTGTGAACCCCAGGTTGGACAACCTGATTGTATCTTCACCAGCGCTTAGAACAGTGCTTTTCACATAGTAAGTGCTCAATAATTGCAATTATTATTATTGTTGTTATTATTATCCGTTTGGCAGGGGCTGAGGGGTTCTGAGAACTGGATGATGGGAAGGAATCACTGATACTGGCTGGGTGGACACGACGGGAAAATTCCTGCTTCCAGAAGGAATATGTTGTAGCCTAGGGTTCATCCTCTTCTATCTCAGAGCTAAGACACTGTCCCAAACTGGGGTGAGAAGCTCAGTGCATTCTCTCCTCTGAATGGCCCCGTCCCCTTTCAAAATATCTCCGTGATTGAAAATGGAGAAATAATCTGTCAGCCCAAATGTCCTACTCCGCCCTTTCAGTCCATCAGAGCATAGCTTTTCCCACCTTCAAAGTCCCTCCGTCATTCCACCACTTCCAGGCTGCCTCACACGATTCTTTTTTCTTCTCCCTAGGTCATCTTCTCTCAACCACCAATCAGCATCTTTGACCACTTATCCATTTTTGCACCCACACCCACCATAATAGTTTTGTACATAATGGCTTTTATAAAATGTACTCTTTAAGCACATACTCATCTATTTACCATTCTTTCCATTCTGTTCTTCGTCCTCTCGTGAATTAATTCCGTGTTTATCTCCCCTGTGAGATTTTAAGCTCTTGGAAAGCAGGGATGCTGTTTAATTTATTTTGACCTCACTGAAAGATTCACTGCAGTACTTTACACCCAGGATCCTTTCAATAAATACCGTTGGTTGATGGATGGATGGATTGATAGATAGATGCATGGTTGGGTTGTTGGAATGGATGGATGGATGGTTGGATGGATGGATGGATGGATGGATGGATGGATGGATGGATGGATGGATGGATGGAAGGGTTGGGTGAGTAGATGGATGGACAGATGGATGGCTGGTTGGATGGGTAGATTGTCTACTGTGTGATGTTAGGCAAGGCACTTCATTCTCTGTGTCTCAGTTATCTCATCTGTAAAATCGGAATTGAGACTGTGAGCACCATGTGGGATAGCGACTGTGTAAAACCTGATTAGCTTGTATCAGCCCCAGCACTTAGGACAATGTCCGTCACGTAGTAAGCACTTAACAAGTACCAGTATTATAATTGTTATGGAAGGATGGATGGGTGGATGGCTAGCTGACTGGAAGGATGGACAGATAGATGGGCGAACAGACAGATGGACGGATGGATGGATGAACGAATGGATTCGAGGCAAGGATTTGCTCTGTCAAATTCATTCATTCATTCAATCGTACTTATTGAGTGCTTACTGTGTGCAGAGCACTGGACTAAGCTCTTGTAAAGCACAATTCAGCAACAGAGACAATCCCTGCCCACAACGGGTTCACAGTCTAGAAGGGGGGAGACAAGCATCAAAACAAGTAAACAGGCAGTCAAATGTGGGGGACACTTTCATTCAGTCATTCATTCAATTGTATTTATTGAGCGCTTACTGTGTGCAGAGCACTGTCCTAAGCACTTTGGAAGTACAAGTTGGTAACATATAGAGACAGTCCCACCCAATAATGGGCTCACCCTTCTCCCTTGTCGTCCTCCGATTTTCTGATTTTCATAGCCACCAAGAGTGATCTTAAAATTCATAGAATTACTATTATCAGCATTATCATTGTTGAATTTATTAAGAATTTACTTGCAAATGCTGCCAAGTGCTGGAGTAGAAACAAACTAATCAGATCGGGCACGTTACATGACCCACAGGGGCTCAGCTTGTGAAAGAGAGAGCACATTATTGAATCCCGATTTTACAGAGAGACCCAAAGAGGTTACATGGCTGGACCAAGTTCATACAGCAGGCCGGTGGCAGAACCGGGCAGACTTTTCAAATCTCATGACTCCCAGCCACATGCCCATTTTCCTAAGCCATGTTGCCGCCCAAACAATTACTTGTCATTAATTTATTCATTCATTCAATCATATTTATTTACTGCTTACCGCGTACAGAGCACTGTACTAAGCTTTTTCAAAATTGGAAAAATTTCCAATAGGAAATTTTCAAATTCTAATAGAAAATTTCCAAATTTCCAAAGGAAATCTTACTATCTTGGTATTGGGCGTGATAATCGATATTTTCTTTAAAAAATTAATTTTCTACTATAGGTCTATGATTTGCTGAAAATCTAAACTATTGTTAAGAATTTCATTCTTATTAGTCTCTGTATCTGTCTTCCACAGGTTGTGGACCCTTTATGGGACAGGACCCTTGTCTGAGCATTTTATCTTGAATTTGCTCCAGCTCAGTGATTATCCTTTGGTGTTTCAAACCATTAACATTATTTTCTTACACTTTTTTGTTACAAAAGTGTTTTCAAATATATTATAGTCAAGCAAAACAATTACTTTACTTTTAAATAAACCCATGAAATGGCTATTGTTTATATTCTTACAAATACAATAGTTTTGAATTTTAAATTGTGTTTTCTTCAGGTGCAACACGCAATACATGTTGAGGGATACATTTTCTGTTAAGAGCAAAAGATTTTATTAAATTCCCTACCAAGTGCAAGATCTTCGATCACTTCCTAGATCCAGTGTGTGATAAAAAATAACAGATCTTATAAGCCCATTAGGTCAAGTTATTCCTGGGTAGTAATCTCCAGCAATGAACAAAATGGCCTCCCAGTATCTAAGGGAATCCTCTCACTGGGCCCAGTTTGTTATCAAGGAGTGCCTTTAGGCATAGGATGAACTATATGACGTTGACATTAACTGCAAAGCTCAGAATTTCAGTGCAATGTTTGTTAAAGTGGTTTTTGTATAGGATCCAAAAGATATTCCAAACAGGCAAAGACTATTTTCTCAGGTATTACCAATGTCTGGGAACTCACAATTTTAGAACTGTACCAGGGACAATGAGAGCAATAAAGAGGAGTCAATCACTCAACAAATATTCATTCATTCATTCAATCAATCGTATTTATTGAGCGCTTGCTGTGTGCAGAGCACTGGACTAAGTGCTTGGGCAGTACGAGTCGGCAACATGTAGAGACGGTCCCTACCCAACAATAAGGCTCACAGTGAAGAAGGGGGAGACAGACAACAAAACAAAGCTTGTAGACAGGTGTCAAAATCGTCAGAACAAATAGAATTATAGCTATGTGCATATCATTAACAAAATGAGTAGAATAGTAAATATGTACAAGTAAAATAAATAGAGTAATGAATATGTACAAATATATACAAGTGCTGTGGGGAGGGGAAGGAGGTAGGACAGAGGGGATGGGGAGGAGGAGAGGAAAAAGGGGGCTCAGTCTGGGAAGGCCTCCTGGAGGAGGTGAGCTCTCAGTAGGGCTTTGAAGGGAGGAAGAAAGCCAGCTTGGCGGATGTTTGAAGTAAGGGCATTTCAGGCCAGAGGAAGGACATGAGCCGGGGGTCGACGGCGGGACAGGAGAGAACAAGGCACAGTAAAGAGGCTGAGGAGCAGAGGATGCGGGCTGGGCTGGAGAAGGAGGGAAGGGAGGTGAGGTAGGAGGGGGCGAGGTGATGGAGAGTCTTGAAGTCGAGGATGAGGAGTTTTCGCTTGATTCGTAGGTTGACAGGCACCCACTGGAAATTTTTGAGGAGGGGAGAAACATGCCCAGAGCGTTTCTGTACAAAGATAATCCAGGCAGCAGAGTGAAGTATAGACTGAAGTGGGGAGAGACAAGAGGATGGGAGATGAGAGAGGCGGCTGATGCGGTAATCCAGTCGGGATAGGATGAGATATTGAACCAGCAAGGTAGCGGTTTGGATGAAGAGGCAAGGGCGGATGTTGGCGATGTTGTGGAGGTGAGACCGGCAGGTTTTGGTGACGGATTGGATGTGTGGGGTGAATGAGGGAGCGGAGTCGAGGAAGACACCAAAGTTGCAGACTTGTGAGATGGGAAGGATGGTAGTGCCGTCTAGACTGACAGGAAAGTCAGGGAGCGGGCAGGGTTTGGGAGGGAAGATGAAGAGTTTAGTCTTGGACGTAATGAATTTTAAATGGCAGGCAGACATCCAGATGGAGATGTCCTGAAGGCAGGAGTAAATACGAGCCTGGAGGGAGGGAGAGAGAGCAGGGGAGTGTGCTGTTGGGTAGAGATCGTCTCTATATGTTGCCAACCTGTACTTCCCAAGCGCTTAGTACAGTGCTCTGCACACAGTAAGCGCTTAATAAATACGATTGAATGAATGAATGAGTCAGTGTAGAAGTCGTGGGAGAGAATGGGAGTGAGTGTAGCTAGAGAACAGAAGGGGACCAAGAACTGACCCTTGAGCAACCCCTACAGTAAGGGGATGGGAGTGGGAGGAGGAGCCCACAAAGGAGACTGAGAATGAGCGATCAGAGAGATAAGAGGAGAACCAGGAGAGGACGGAGTCTGTGAGGCCATGGTTGGATAGAATGTTGAGGAGAAGGGGGTGATCCAGATTTTCGAAGGCAGCTGAGAGGTCGAGGAGGATTAGGATAGAGTAGGAGCCATTGGATCTAGCAAGAAGGAGGTTATTGGTGACCTTTGAGAGGGCAGTTTCGGTAGAGTGTAGGGGACGGAAGCCAGATTGGAGGGGGTCAAGAAGAGAGTTGGCGTTGAGGAATTCGAAGCAACAAGTGTAGATGACTCGTACTAGGAGTTTGGAAACGAAGGGTAGGAGGCAGATAAGACGATAACTAGAAGGGAAGGTGGGTCAAGAGAGGGTTTTTTAGGATTGGGAGACTTGGGCATGTTTGAAGGCAGAGGGGAAGGGACGAGTCGAGAGTGAGCGGTTGAAGATGGAAGTTAAGGAGGGGAGGAAGGAAGGGGCGAGAGTTTTCATAAGATGAGAGGGAATGGGGTCTGAAGCACAGGTGGATGGAGTAGCAATTAAGAGAAAGGAGGAGATCTCATCTGAAGATACTGCTGGGAATGATGGGAGAGTAGCGGAGAGGGCTGAGAGCGGGGGGGGGATGGAAAAGGGGAAGGGGTGACTTAAGGATTATCAGATGTGAAGGGGAGGAGAGTTTCAGACCAGGAAGGGTGCTTGAGCAAGAGAGCAGAAGTGGGAAGGATGAGAGTGAGATGTGAGTAGGTTAGTTTGTTGTTGGAGAAGAGTCAGTCAGTCAATTATATATATTGAGCGCTTATTATGTGCGGAGCACTGTACTAGTCTTTGGAAAAGTACAATATAACAGACACATTCCCTACCGACAACGAGTTTACAGTCTAGAGGGGGAGACAGACATCAATATAAATAAATTACAGAAATGTACATAAGTGCTATGGGGCCGGAAGGGGAGATGAATAATGGGAACAAGTCAGGGTGACACAGAAGGGAGAGGAAGAAAAGGAAGAGAGGGCTTAGATAGGGAAGGCCTCTTGGAGGAGATGTGCTTTCAATAAGGCTCTGAGGTAGAGAGAGCAATTGTTTGTCAAATATGAAGAGGGAAGGCGTTCCAGACCAGAGGCAAGACATGGGCGAGAGGTTGGATGCAAGATAGATGAGATCAAGGTACAGTGAGAACGTTAGCATTAGAAGAGCGAAGTGTGTGTGTTAAGTTGTAGTAGTACAGTGGCAAGGTGAGGTAGCAGGGGGCAAGGTGACTGAGTGCTTTATAGTCAATTGTAAGAAATTTCTGTTTGATGCGGAGGTGGATGGGCAACCACTGGAGGTTCGTGAGGTGTGGGAGAACATGGCATGAATGTTTTTGTAGAAAAATGATCCGGGCAGCAGAGTTAAGTATACACTGGAGTTGGGCAGGAGGCAAGGAGGTCAGCAAGGAGGCTGATTCAATAATCAAGATGGGATAGGTTATGTACTTGGATTAACATGGTAGCAATTTAGATGGAGAGGAAAAGGCAGATTTTAGCGATGTTTTGAAGGTCGAAACAACAGGGTTTAGTGATGAATTGAATATGTGGGTTGAATGAGAGGAGTCAAGCATAACGCCTTGGTTATGGGCTTGTGAAGCAGGAAGGTAGGTGGTTCCATCTACAGTGGGAAAGTCAGGGAAGAGGGTGGATATGTTAGAGGGAACCTTAAAGCCAATGGTCAGGGGTTTCTGCTTAAAGAGGGGAGGAATGGCAGGGACCATTGAAGGTTTTTGAGATATGGGGAGATGTGCGCAGGATGACATTTTAGAAAAGATCTGCATAGCAGAAGGAAGAATGGACTAGAGGAAAAACATTGGCAGGAGATGGAGGGATAGCTGGAAGGAGCCATGAGGTCAAGGGAAAGTTTGTTTTAGGATAGGGGAAACGTGAGCATGGTTGAAAGCAGAGGGGAAGGAGCCATGAGGAATGAGCAGTTGAAGATGGCTGTCAGACGAAGAGGGGAAGGGGCAATTGTGTTAATAGTGTGCAAAGGGATGGAGCCAGATGCTCAAGTGGATCGGGTAGATTTTAGGATATGGCCGTAGAGCAACTGGTCATAGTCGTAACAATAAAAATATAACTGTGATATGTGTTACGTGATTTCTAATTTACCAAATGCTGTACAAAAACTGGAGTAGATACATGATAATTAGGTCAGACCTGTCCCATATGGAGGCTCACAGTCTAAACGGAAGTTAAAACAGGTATGGAATTCCCACGTTTACAGATGAGAAAACTGAGGCATAGTGGAGTTAATGACTTGCCCATGGTTACACAACAGGAAAGAGGTGGAGTGCTGAATCCCGACTACAATTCCGCAGACCTCACCATTCTTCAGGTGTCCTAGAATGGGCAAGGGGGCGGGAACCTCCAGGGGCAAGACATCTTGGATTTAAGGGACTGAGATGTAGGCCATGCAGGCACTAGCAGCCCCCTGCAAGGCAAAGACTTGGTCTTGTCTAAGTCCCCGCCCTGAAGGGCATCCAACCCGTCCAGCTGACTCTGCCCTCGGTTCCCGTTCCACTCTTGCCCGCAGGTAGCGTCCCCGCCCCACTTCAATCCTAGAATCCGTAGTCACATGCCACTGCCCCTCGCCCCCCACCCCTGCAATGGTCCAGGCGGCGTTTCCTCGGCTCATCCAGCGTGGACCGTGCCTCTGTCCTGTGCCACCTCCACCACTTCTACCACCATGAAACTCTTCGTTTTCCTGGTCCTGGCCGGAGATGCCTGCTTGCTGGCCTCGGGTGGTGAGAGGGGCCTTCGCTCAGCGAAGGGTGAAGTGTCGGGAGAGCTCCGCTTCTTCCAGGTCCTGGTCTGGGTTCCCGGGAGTCAATGACCAAGGGGATCCGGTCTGGGGAGGCCCGGGGGCGGTGGGGAAACGAGTCCAGCCTTCCAGGCCCTGGGATTCGGTCCCAGGGATTCGGCTCCAGCTTCAGGGGAACCCTAGAGGGTGGGGTCATGCTCCAAGTAAACTGGACGCCGAAGATGAAGGTTTGTGGAGACCGTGCAAGCTTCGTTGTGGTTTTCCTCTTTGGTTTGATCCCGTTCACTCTCCCTGCGTGGAGCATCTCCATCTCGTTCCCCCACGAAGTCTCCGAAAAGGGAGGGTTTGGGGGACGGAGCGTGTCCAGAACACGTCCAGCTCTGCCACCTGACACTCTCCCTGCCTCCTCCACAGCCAAACTCTCAGGCCCTGAGGAGATCTGCCCTGCTCCTCGCCCTACTTCTCTCCCCCAGCCCCCTCACTCTGTTCTGTCGATCCCCGACGACTTCCCAGACACTGTAATTTATTTATTATATCAGTAATGTATTTATTTATATTAGTGTCTGTCTCCCACTTTAGATTGCAAACTCTTTGTGGGCAGAGAAGGTATTGCTTATTGTTATATTGTACTCTCCCTAGCTCTTAGTATTGTGCTGTGCATAAAGTAAGCGCTCAGTAAATACGATCGACTGACTGACTGGCAGACACCTCTGCTCTCACCCACCCGTGGACCGTGGGGACATCCGAGGTGAAGGGGGCTGCGTTAGGGGCTGGAGGTTCTGCGGCTTCGAGTCACCATAGGGGGCGCCCCTTGGGGTAGTATCCCTCCTGCTTCCCCCACCGATCGCCTCTCACGCCACCCAACGGTCCAACTAGAAACTGCGGTGGCGTCAAAGACCTGGACTCACTGACGTCCCGACTCCTCATCAGCTGTAGACTCTCTAGTGGTGGTCAAGGGGAAGGGGGGGAAATAGGAAGAGGGATAGTGGTGGTCAAGGGGAAGGGGGAACTAGGAAGAGGGAGCGAGGGAAAGAGGAGCTGATCAGGTTAAACTTTTCCTGGTGTCTGCAGTCTCCAAGGAGAGGGTCCTCATGACTGTGACCAAGCCCATGGCTGACCTGAGATATAGAGTCACCTGGGAACCCATTAACCCCGTCTCAAAGGGTACATATGCCTCTAAGTGTATGTTCCAATGAGTGTGTGCATGCCTGTGTGTGTGCGTGTGTTTGTGTGCGTGACTGTCTCACCTGTCCACCCCGGGACATGTGCGGTTCTGGGGATACAGGTCAAAGTCCCCCGTCCACCCCGCCACCCTTCTCCTTGATCCTCATTTGCGGGAGCACCTGAACAGGTTTTGGGAACAGGGACCGGGAAAACCGGGGCGGGGGGAGCATTGGTCCAGGCACCCAATACCACTCCCGTACCATTCCACCTCCTCTCCCGAGCAGATTCCTTGAGGGACAAGCTCAAGGAGAAACTCTGTAAATTGTTCCACCGTCCGGACCTCTTACCCAAAAGGCTGAAGCCAGGGTCTTCCGCGAAGAAGCAATACAGACACCCTGTCCCGTCGCTCAAAGCAAACAGCAACTCCCCCACAGTCAGTGTCTCGGATAGTTCTGCCCAACACATGCGTGCAGGGGGGCGCGGGAGAGAGGGTCGGGGTTGTCCTGTCCTAAGGTCCGAAACTTCCTGGCCGGCCCAACCGATCAAACCCGCCACCCACCAAGACATTCCCAGGGCTCTCTAGCCCCGACCTACTACGGCCATGCAGAAGGGGCAAGAGTCGGGGTGGGGGTGGTGTCCTGCAGGGTTCCCCTCAATGGTCCTCCAATCAAAGTACAACCCCGGTTCTCGCCGAATTGTGGCCCTGCCAAGCCACCTCACCCTTTTCTCCTAAAGGAACCATCCACGGAATTGAGTCAGAAGGTCATTGGTTCTAATCCCGGCTCTGCCACTTCTTTGCGGTGTGACCTTGGGCAAGTCACTTCACTTCTCTGAGCTTACGCAGTTACCTCATTTGTAAAATGGTGATTGAGACTGTCTACCCCATGTGGGACTGTGTCCAACCCAACTTGCTTGATTCCACTCCAGCGCCTAGTCACATAATAAGCCTTTAACAAATACCATAATTATAATAATAACAATTGTTATTATTTTTAACGCAGAGAGAACTTCACCAGCCCAACGGTTCCCTCTAGTGGCCTGGTTGGCCCTGCAGCCTCCTACCGCCATGCAGCTTCCTGGGCACGGCCCATTTAGAGGTCAGAGTGAAACTCTCTCCCTTGAGTTCATTTCCAACCCACCTTCCTTCTTGTCTCCATCCCTTTTTTCCCGCCCCTGCTCTTCAGTCCTTCAGAGCTGAACTGATTCAGCCTGTGAGGACCATCTCTCCTGCCACCATCAGTGTCAAGCAGGGATATAATGATAATAATGGTCTTTGGTGGGGAAGCAGCATGGCGTAGTGGGTAGAGCACAGGCTTAGGAGAAAGAAAGTCATGGGTTCTAATCCCGGTTCTTGCACTTGTCTGCTGTATGGGCTTGGGCACTTCTCTATGCCTCATATACCTCATCTGTAAAATGGGGACTAAGACTATAAACCCTATGCAGGACTGTGAGCCCTATGTGTGACGGGGACTGTGTCCAACCTGATTTGCTTGTATCTGCCCCCAGCTCTTAGTATAGTGCCTGGCACGTAGTCAGCGTTTATCAAATGCCATTATTATTACCATTATTATGTGCTTACTGTGTGCCAAGCACTATACTAAAACCTGGGGTAGATTCACGACAATCGGGTGAGGTACAGTAATAATATTAATAATAAGAATTACGCTGTTTGTTAAGCACTTAGTATGTACCAAACACTGTTCTAAGCGCTGGGGTAGATACAGGTGATCAAGGTGTCCCGTGTAGAGCTCACAGTCTTAATTCCCGTTTTGCAGATGAGGGAACTGAGGCACAGAAAAGTGTTCCTTAGGATCGCACAACGGAAAAGTGGCAGATCCAGAATTAGAACCTCTGTCCTTTGACTCCCAAATCCGTGCTCTTTCCACTAAGCCACGCTGCTTCTCAGTACTTGTCCCACGTGGGGTTCACACTCTAAGGGAATCATCCGGCCTCGGACCCCCTGCCAGGTCGAAGAGAGAGAATTTAGACGACCTGTGCAAGACCCCAGGCGGAGAGGAAGTTGGTGCATGACTATCTAGTTCCCCTCGCGTAGCCTCCTGTTACCAAAGCTGAGCCCTTCCGACCTAGTGGTGCTCCCAGGGCTTAGTACAGTGCCTGGCAAATAGTAAGCGCTTAGCAAATACCATAATTATTATGTCAAAGCACGCTGCAAATGTTTCGCTAGACGGTGAAACGTCCCAGCACCAAACAGCAGCGCAGAGCAAGGGGTAAATCTCATCATTTAAGGAGTGAGGGTGGTGCGGAGGATTTGGCAGCAGCTTGGGTTTGGCGGGATGAGGGGGAGTCGGTGTTGTGGGGGTGGAGGCTTTGTTAGCAACTAAAAATAGAACTGTGTCGGGAACCTCCCAATCCCTCGGGTGACACAATCAGCCCGTTTGTTCCTCGTCTTCCCCCAGCCCCCGAGGCCGAAGCCATCTCTTCCAACCTCTTGCCTCCGGATCAGACTTTTCTTCTGTCCCCACCCGGCCTTCAATAACCTCCATAAACCCCAGAAGTCCGCCTGTCCCCCGCACTGGTGTTCCCTTGTCCTGTTCTGTGCAGCTGAGTGGTGCCATCCCCGGGCCCGAGGGCACAGGTACCCGAACAGCGGGCAGAGCTGACACTCCAACCCAGGCTACCCCGTCCAGCCGGCCCAGAAGTCGGTGCGGGGATCATTGGGGCAGCGGAAATTTAATTCCATCTCAAGCCCCCTGACGCCCGCCTTTCCCTTCCCTTGCCTCCTGACCACCTACTTCATTAAGAAAATTGATATCATCAGGTGTGAGCTCACAAAAATCGCCCGTCCATCTTCAATCCCTCCCCTTTAAGCCCCTTCTTCATCTCTCCCATCCTTCCCATCAGTATCTCTAGAGGCGATCTCCTGCCTCCCCTCTACGTGCGCATAGGACCCCATTCCTTCCCACCTTATAAAAACTCTCGCCCCCTCCATTCTTCCCTCTCTAACAGCTATCTTCAACTTTCCGCTCTCAAATGACTTCTTCCCCATTGCTTTCAAACATGCCCATGTCTCCCCTATCCCCCTAAAACCCTCCCTTGACCCTACGGCTCCCTCCAATTACCACCCAATCTCCCTCCTTCTATTCCTCTCCAAACTCCTTGAGCGAGTTGTCCAGACCCATTGCCTCAAATTCCTCTCCTCCAATTCTCTCCTTGACCCCCTCCAATCTGGCTACCATTCCCTCAACTCCACAGGAATCGCCTTCTCAAAAGTCACCAATGTTCTACTTCTTGCCAGATCCTATGGCCTATACTCCATCCTAATCCTCCTCGAACTCTCAGCTGCCTTCGACACTGTGGACCACCCCTTTCTTCTGAAAACGATATCTAACCTTGGCTTCACTGATTCTGTCCTCTCTTGTTCTTTTATCTCTTTGGCCATTCATTCTCAGTCTGCTTCACAGGCTCCTCCTCTGCCTCTTACCCCCTAACTGTGTGGGTCCCTCAAGGTTCAATTCTGGTTCCCCTTCTATTCTCCATCTACACCCACTCCCTTGGAGAACTCATTCGCTACCATGGCTTCAACTACCACCTCTAGGCAGACGATACCCAAATCTACATCTCCACCTCTGATCTCTCTCCAGTCTCGCATCTTGTCCTGCCTTAAAAACATCTCCACTTGGATGTCCTCCCATCACCAAAAACTTAATATGTCCAAAATAGAGCTCCTTATCTACCCACCTAAGCCCTGTCCTCCCTCTGGCATTCCCATCACTGTAAACGGCATCACCATCCTTCTTTTCTCATAATCCCATAATCTTGGTATTATCCTTGACTCTTCTCTGTCATTCTACCCACACATTCAATATATTACTAAATCCTGTTGGTTCGCTAAACCGCTAAAATCCGCCCTTTTCTCTCCATCTAAACTGCTACCACACTAATATAATCATTCATTGTATCCTGCCTGGATTACTGCAACGGCCTCCTCGCTGCCACAGGAGGCTAGGGGGTCATCAAAGAGACCGATGCCTGTCTCGGCGCCGATCCCTAGCCCACGTCCTGCCTCTGGTCTGGGATGCCCTCCCTCCTCAGGTCCGTCAATTACTCTCTTCCCCGACACCTTCAAAGCCTTAGTAAGGCACAAGGCCTTCAAGAAGGCGTTACCAGACTAAGCCTCACTTTTCCTCATCTCCCATTCCCCTCCACAACGCCCTAACGTGCACACTTTGCTCTCCCCACTCCCAGCCCCACAGCACATCTGCACATACCTGTAATTTTATTTGTTTGTGTTGATGTCAGTTTCCCCCCGTCTAGACTGTAAGCTCGTTGTGGGCAGGGAATGTCACTATTTGTTGTTGCTTTGTACTTTCCCAAGCGCTTAGTATATTGCTGTGAACACAGTAATAGCTCAGTAAATACGGCTTAATGAATGAACGTATGAATGAATGAAAGATGGAGCTGAAGGTAGGGCCATGGGCTCGAGGTTGGTGCGGGAACATTCACCTATTCCTCACCCGGATCTTGCCCTGTCTACAGCTGTGCTACTCCCCACCTGTTTCCCCCAGCCCCCATCCTCCTTATAACGACCCGGTCCTATTTCCGCAGCCCCTCCGACCCAGTGGTGTTCTCCAGGGATCTCAAGGCACATTTCAAACTTTTCATTGCCCCAAGAGGACGTGGAGAATACCGGGGAATTGCGAAGACCGAGAACAGCAGAGGCGGAGATTAGGATAAATAAGGAGGGTGGAGATGCAGAAGTCGAGGGCCTCCCTGGTCCCGGGATTCCGGGTTGGGGTGGAGAAGCCCATAGATCTCAAGAGAACAGCCTGAGAACATCTAGCACATCCGGGCGGCGGCGACCGAGCTGGACCTGCCTCCAGCAGAACAGAGTTACCCTCCCTGTTGGCAGACGCCCTGGCACGGCTCAGGGAAGAGACAGGAGCCTCGGACATTTAACCAGTTTAGTTCCCGCTTCCGCAGCATGCAGCCTTATTCATCTCCTCCGTATCCAGTGCTGGGCGGGATTCAATCCTCGTGCCTTTCCCACGGGCGTAAAACCTCCCTCCCGTCTTCCCACTTCCAAGGCACCAGAGCTGACAGCCCGGCCTTGGTGGTCTCCGCCCCAGCCCGGGGTTAATTTGGGACTTGTCGGAGATGAGTGGGCGA